>NW_007252349.1:223637-332004 GCF_000164805.1 Carlito syrichta | reverse complement strand
ACTCCAACTCAAAAAAAAAAAAAAGGCCAGGTGCAGTGGTTCAAGCCTGTAATCCCAGCACTTTGGGAGACCAAGGTTGAGAGGATTGCCTGAGTCCACACGTTTGAGACCAACCTGGGCAACATGGTGAGAACTCGTCTCTACAAAAAAATCAAAAAATTAGCTGGGCATGTTGCCAAGTGCCTGTAGTCCCAGCTACTTGGAAGGCTGAGGTGGAAGGATCAACTGAGCCTAGCAGGTCGAAGTTGCAGCGGTGGCAGAGTTGAGCCACTGCCCTCCAGCCTGGGCAACAGTGTGAGACTCTAACTCAAAAAATAACAAATAAAAAAATATAAAATTTTTCACAGTAGGAAGGAAGGAAGCAAACAAGAAAGCAAGCAACTGGGAACACAAAGGGGAGAAGACTTTTACTTTCTCACAGTCTGAGCCTTGCCAAACAAGGTTGTGGGGGTAGTAATTGGCTACAGGGACGTGTTTTGGGATATGGGATCCCACTACATTCCATTTACAGGTACCTGGAATTCCTGACATAAAAGAATACGCCCACAGAAACATGTCCTGAGTCTTGATGAATCCAGTTTATACCATGTAAAGCCTGAATTATTGCACTGGATGGTGAAACCACCCAGCAGGCATCTGTGAATGGCATATGGTTACACAAACTTTGTACCCCACAAAAACACAGATACTCTCAGACAATGGGCTTCCTGGGTCAAGCTGGGAACAATCTGTAATCACAGATGAAACATGTAAACACATGCCCAGATCCAAGCTTTTCTCTTTGATGCCACCTTAATGCCATATAACATCTTACCTTGAAGACAAGAAAGTATTAATTTTAATGTCAGGCTAGATAAATTTCTTTCATTCTCGCTCTCTCTCTCTCTTTTTTCATATTAAGATGGAAAGTCTCACTTTGTTGTCCAGCCTGGCCTTAAATTCATGGGCTCAAGAGATCCTCCTACCTCAGCCTCCAGAGTAGCTGGGACTACCGGAGTGGGCCATTGGATGTGGAGGGAGAGGTCTGATAAATTTCTGAGAAAGGTCTGTGGCAAATTTCTAGTTTTTGGGTTTTTTTAAGAGTCTTGCTCTGTCACCCAGCAGTGCAGTGGTACAATCATTAACTCACTGGAGCCTCAGACTCCTGGGCTTGAGTGATCCTCCACCTTGGTCTCCCAAAGTATTGGGTTTATAGGAGTGAGCCACTGTGTCTGGCCTCTAATTTCTAGGTATTACAAGAGATTTTACAAAGGAAAGCAAAAGGAGATTAAGATGTGTTTTGTTGTCTTTCTTTCTGCTAGAACTGCCTATACGCATCTCTAAGAACACTGTGGACCTGCTATCACACACAGGGCTGCCTGGGAGCCAGTGAGCATGGTGGTGCAGCACACGCCTTTTAAAGACTAACTCAGTTGCTGGTCACCACAAAAGACACATGGAAACCTGCAAACTTCTCTATAAGTCCCTTGGGGTATGGAGAACATCATGAAGTAATCTCGCAGTCAAGCCCTTGTCTGTACAAAGCCATCTGTCTTTCTCTTTACTCTCCTCACCCCTATTTGGCATTCAATGTCAGACTGATTGTTTTTAAAAGCAGAGTTTTGATTGTATCACTCACCCGTTCCACAGCTTTAATGGCTTCTCACTGCCTGAATGGAGGCAGACCCCCTGGTTTGCTCGTCAAGGCCTCTACCTTCTGTCTATAGTCCACCTCTCCATGCTTGTTTCCCACTATTTGTCAATCCCATCACTTTGTAACTGTGTTTTATGTCCATCCCTATGTTTATACTTTTGCTCCTACTATCCCCTCTATCTAGACTCCTTCCTCCCTCCCCTAATAAATGTTTACTAAAATCCTCTGATCCTCCATCCCCCATTCATGGGTTCTCTCAACCCCCTTTTCCAGGAAGTCATTTCTGGTCTCACTAATCTGATATGATCTCTTCTTTGGAAGCCCCACAGCACTTTATCTCTCTTCTGTCATATTCCTTCTGCTCCATCTACTGCCCTCCTATACAAACAGGGCACTCTACCATTATTCATTCCACTTTAGGATGGGTTTAAAATTCAGTCCATCAGAGGTCCAATTCAAAATTTACAAGCCAAGTGTACTTGCTGTGTTCCCACTCAACATTTTCTCTGAACCAGAATCCCCATAGCACATTATTAATAGGTGCCTTTGACAGCAAGCACACACATAATTTCTTCATTTCTATATGAAATATACTGATGCGCTACCATTGAAGGTATGCAATAACAAATGATTACTTGGACATGTCTTACTCTTGCCTAGTGTCAGCTCCTTAAGAGTAAAGACTGTAGGCAGGGCTCGGTGGCTCAGCCTGTAATCCCAGAACTTTGGGAGGCCAAGGCGAGTGGATTGCCTGAGCCCGCGGGTTTGAGTCTCGCCTGGGCAACTTGGCGAGACCTCATCTCTACAATAAATCAAAAATTAGCCAAGCGTGGTAGTGTGTGCCTGTAGTTCCGGCTACTGGGAAGGATCACCAGAGCCAAGCAGGTCAGTGCTGGGGTGGACATGAGCATGCCACAACATTCCAGCCTGGGTGACAGAGTAAGACTCCAACTCCAAAAAAAAAAAAAAGAGCAGAAACTGTCTTAAATCCCTATAAGAAAAGAAAGTACCTCTGAATTATTGCAGCTAGAGTACCTTGCACAAAGCACCAAGTCGCAACCCAATTTGTTGACCAGGACTCAAAAGGTAACTTCTTTGGATCTGAGAAAATACCCACTCAACCAGCAGGACACTTCCAGAATTCCTAAAATACCCTTTTGTTTGATTTCTGCAACTCTAGGAAAAGCACCCAACTTCTGGAAATCTAACACACTACTCAGGGAACTAAGAAATGGGTGATTTCACACAGGGGAAATATTCTAAGAATTTACTTCTTTTATAACTGCAGCCAAAACAAAGCCAGGGTGGGCAAGTTTCTCTCTGCAAGTTGGTAAAATGTTAAAATTCCCCTCTGGCCAGTGGAGGATCCAGGCTGGGAGCAGACTTTCTCCTTTGTTGGCCTCTGCAAGGTTCTTGCCTTAAAGCCAACAGGATTAGCACAGTCATTTCATGCTCTGAAAAGCCAGAAAAGGAGAGATGGGAGCCTTTCATTCTAGGAAATGCCTAGTAGTCAGAGATGATTCTGTTTCTGTTCAAAAGATAAGCAGGGATGCTGAGGTTAAAAAGCAAAAATTGCAACAATGGTTAATGAAAGGTTTGGAAACAATGTACAGAATTAGGCAATGGGATAAACTCCAAGAAGAGAGGAGCAGGTGCCAGAGCAAAACTGCAGTAGAGAATCAGCACTAGATGTTTTCATGCATTCTAAAATTTCCATGTATTTAAAATGTCATCAGGATGCCCTGTGAGCAGACTTGATGCTGCAATTAGGGAATGCAGGCTTATCCCTCTTGGCACAAAATACTCACAAATAAGCTCCTAGTATAAAAGTCAAAAGAATTTAGAAAGAAAAGCTTTACCATAAAAAGTGAGCAACTGCTACATTTTCTTGACTTTAATAGATAATTTACCTCAACTTGAGGTAAACTAAATCCAAATACCATATCCAAAGGCATACAGCTCCAAGGACCCAAGCTGGGTTCTGAACCTTAGGTCTACAGATGGACTTTAGCAGGTCCACAAAACCCCTGAAACTATAAATAAAACTGTGCATGAGTGCACATGAGCATGTTACTGTATTCATCATATTTTTAATTTTCCACATTGTATCATGCTTTGACATCTTGGGGGCTTTGCACACAAGCAACTGCCCCTACCAGGGTTAGTTAATTCCTAGAGAGAGCACACAACTTGCCTTTGATACACAAACCAATCAATCCAGAGTTTATAGCACAATCACCTTCTTTTGTTAAAATCTCACACAACAAGCCAATATAACACCACCATACCCTATCCCTGCCCTAAGTCACCGCAGGTAGAATCCATACCTACAGTTCAGAGCCTGCCAAAATCAGCATACATATCAGCCTGATCCACTACTTTCCCTGAAAATTCCAATAAATGTTGTAGCCCAGGCTTCCTCCCATCTTCCTCCTTCTGCCTCCTGACTCCCTGGTATTTCCACATATGGCCTTGTGTTGTGTGACATGGCATGGTATGCTCTCCCATCTCTTGTGAACTGTAAGTAACAAACTATTCTTTCAAAGGCAATTGTCTCCTCATATGTTTTCCTTACCATACCTGAATACAATCAAAATCCCGGGTATACTTTACTACAGTTATGTGTATACATTTTTTCTCAGAGTAGGGTCCAAGTTTTTACCAATACTTT
The DNA here is from genome assembly GCF_000164805.1 of Carlito syrichta. Lineage (NCBI taxonomy): Eukaryota > Metazoa > Chordata > Mammalia > Primates > Tarsiidae > Carlito > Carlito syrichta. The sequence continues at coordinate 327,700 of NW_007252349.1, read as the reverse complement.
CTCATAGAGTTCATCGTCTTCTAAAAACTAAAAACGAATGACCTAAATATTTCAGATCACACTGGGGCTCTTGCCCAGTGGGGGAAGATAGAGCACAGATGAAGCCTCTCTAGGAGCATGCAAAGCTAGGAGGTTGCTCTTAAGAGGTGAAAAGAGAAAAACAGTGGAGACTGCAGAGGGCGTGGCTTACTTTTGTTTTTTCTTGGTTCTTTGCAGTGCAGGGGATCATGAGACAAGGGGGTATAAAGGGAAATGGTTCATAAATCCCCAGTTGAATTTCTCCCAAATAATACAAAATTCCTGAAAGGTATACATACGATTTCAGGAACAGCCACAGAATTTGTGACATTAGGAAGTGTCCATGTTATGTTCTGTAAAAACAACTAGCACACTGTGTCAACCAACAATAGTGCCAGGAGCAAAGAGATAAAGCCTTGGCCTTCATCCTCATTAAGGCTTTAAAAGATACAGAGATTTGGGATCTAGACCAAAGTACAGAGTCTTGAGACATGCCTAGAATAGAGAGTAGTGATCTCAAAACAGAAAGCTTTTTGATGGCTGAGTGAGAGCTGAATATTAAACAGATATTTATCAAACAGTACTGCAGAAGATGTATATAAAATGGTAATTGATGTTCTTCTTGCTTGGCTGGAGTCTAGAACCCAGTTGGGGAGATAAGGTTTCCATCAAAAAACATTACAAATAAAAAAGGCAATGTGAGTGTCTAATGAGGGAATAGACAACCAGAGTCACAGTCCTATAGGAGTGGGTCCCACTACTACAACGGTCCCACTGGGCACAGGTGGGCATGTGGGGAGGATCAGAAAACTTAGAAAGGGAAGTGGGAGTTTGAGCTTGAAGGAAAGAATGATAGGATTTAGAAAGCAGAAAGGGAGGAGAATGGTTCTGGGCAAGGAGGTTATACTTTAAGGTGTACTGAGGATTCAATGGCTGATATCAATTCAGTGGGAAGGAAAGGCTTATATAATACAGAAACTGGACTGAAAAAAGCAAGGAATATGTCATCTATGTGGCAGGAAATAGGAATCCTCTGAAATTACAAAGTGGACATCTTTTCAATTTTTATTTTTATCAAAGTACTATACACCTATAACATTTTAATGTTAAAAAACACCCTCTATAGCCATAACATTCTGAATGCACTCTATCTTGTCTGATCTCGGAAGCTAAAAAAGTACTACAAGGCTAAGAAAGTTAATGCCAGACATGGTGGCACATGCTTGTAATCCCGGCACTTTGGGAGACAGAAACAAGTGGATTGCCTGAGCCCAGGGATTCAAGACTAGCCTTGGCAACTTGGCAAGACCTCCTATCCACAATAAATAAAAAAATAGGCAGAGTACAGTTCTACACTATGTGGAAAGTTGAGGCAGAAGGATCGCCCGAACCCAGCAGGTTGAGGTTGAGGTGGCTGTGAGTGTTCCACTGCACTCCACCCTGTGTGACGGAGTAAACCTTGGATGGGAGGAAGGGAGGGAGGAAATAAATGAATAAAGTTAAATAATAGCCTCCAGCCGGCTCGGTGGCTCAGTCTGTAATCCCGTGCTTTGGGAGGCCGAGGTGAATGGATTGCCTGAGCCCACGGGTTCGAGACCCGCCTGGGCAACTTGGTGACCCCTCATCTCTACAATAAATCAAAAAAAATTTGCTGGGCATGGTAGCGCGCGCCTGTAGTTCCAGCTACTTGGAAGGCTGAGGCGGAAGGATCGCCGGAGCCCAGCAGGTCGAGGTTGTGGTGGCTGGGAGCGGCCACTGCACTCCAGTCTGGGCGACAGTGAGACTCCAACTCAATAAATGAATAAATAAATAATAGCCTCCAGTCCCATGATCAAACTCCCTTGATTTTTGCTCTCCAAAGGCCTACTTTTCAAGCTTTTTTGTGGTTTTTCTTGTGATAAAACTATCGTATTTTTTTAGCCATCATATTTCTACTGTTACTGATTTTTCAACTTCAGCTATCATCTACTGACCTCCTATGATGGGAGGTATTTTTTCTGGCCCTCTTTCTTCCCCCATCCTTCCAAAGTAGCTACATCACATTTTTTGGTTAATGTTAATTATTTACAGCATTATGACTATAAAAATATTCACAGAACACAGGAATAGTATAATACATTTATCTTTCCTTTGACATTCAATCTTGTTTCTTCTGGAGAAGTGTTCTTGTCGTCACTTGGTAGTCATCTTTCTCTTTTATCTTTACATGGTGGACATATACTTTTTTTTATTTTTTTGAGTTGGAATCTCACTCTGCTACCCAGGCTGGAGTGCAGTGGCATGCTCATGGCCACCACAGCCTCAACCTGCAGGGCTCAGGCAATCCTTCTGCCTCAGCCTTCCAAGCAGTCAGAACTACAGGCATGTGCCACCATGCCCAGCTAATTTTTTGATTTATCACAGAAATGAGGTCTCGCCAAGTTGTCCAGGCTGGTCTTGAACCCATGAGCGCAGGCAATCCTCTAACCTCAGCCTCCCAAAGTGCTGGGATTATAGGCATGAGCCACCACACCTGACCTACATATACTTTTGTCTAATTCCTTTACTGTCATTTTAGAAAGGACCTGGGGAAGGGTGGAAGTCAATGCACGTGTTCTTTCTTTCATGTTTGCCAAAAGTTTCAGGCCACACAATGGCAAATATTTTTGAGGTGGGAAAACTGGAAAGAGAGAGCAACCCGTTAGGAAACTGCTACAAAGGTATGATAATGGCCAGACTCAGGGTTAGAACAGTGAGAAGAAGAGAAAGGTACAAACAATATAAGAGAATCCATTATAGACAAATCATTTGAACAAGGCATAAAACAGAATACAGAGTAGGTTGGGAGAAGAAATAATCCATAAAAACTCGCAGACTTAGCACCTGGAGAGGGCACGAATAATGCAGGTAGCACTAATAAAAATGGAGGGAGGTATTTACTTTAAAAACTTGGTTTTTGACATGTTAAATATAAGATGGCTGTGGGTCAAAGTGGAAAATGCTGAGAAATGTATCTTAAGTTTCCGTAAAGTAATTTCCATAAAGTGACAACTCAGAAAACAGAAAAGGCCAAACTAAACAGGAGAGCTGAAGTGGGGCTGGCAGATGAAGAAAAAGAAGGCTGGGAAAGGAAAACATTTCAAAAAGAAAGGAATTAAAGAAGCTACTGCTCAAAAGAGGTCAGTTCTTCAAAAACTTAAATACAGAGTTACCATATAAATCAGCAATTCTACTCCTGGATACATATCCAAGACAACTGAAAACATGTTCACACAAAAACTTGTATATGTTCACTGCAGTATTACTACTCATAATGGCCAAAGAGTGGAAACAACTCAGATGTCCCTCACCTGATGAATGAAATAACATGTGGTATATCCATACGATGGAATATTATTCAGCTACAAAAAGAAAAGTACTGCTGCATGCTACAACCCAGATGAACTTTGAAAACCTTCAGTTAGGTGAAGGAAGTTAGACACAAAAGGCCGGATGTATGATTCTATGTATATGAAATGTCCTGGACAGGCAAATCCATACAGACAGAAAGTAGTTGCCCAGGACTGAGTAAGAGAGGAGAAATAAGAAGTAACTGCAAATGGGTATAAGGTTTCTTTTGGGGCGGGGGGAGATAAAAATATTCTGGAATGACTGGGCCTGGTGACTCAATCTGTAATCCCAGCACTTTGGGAGGCCGAGGTGAGAGGATTGCCTGAGCCCGCGGTTTCGAGACAAGCCTGGGCAACTTGGTGAGACCTCGTCTCTTCAATAAATCAAAAAATAAGCCAGGCGTGTTAGCATGTGCCTGTAGTTCCAACTACTTGGGAGGCTGAGGTGGAAGGATCGCCGGAGCCCAGCAGGTTGAGGCTGCAGTGGCCATGAGCCTATCACTGCACTCCAGCCTAGGCAATAGACTGAGACTCCAACTCAAAAAAAAATTTTTTTTAATTCTAGAATTAGATATGGTGACAGTTCTGGAACTCCATGAATATACGAAAAACTACTGAATTGTGTATTTTGAAAGAGTTAATTTTATTTCTTTTTCTTTTGATTTGGAGTCTCACTATGTCACCTAGGCAGGAGTCCAGTGGCATGCTCACTGCCATGGCAGTCTCAACCTGCTGAACTCAGGAGATCCTTCTGCCTCAGCCTTCCAAGTAGCTGGAACTATGGGCACAGGCTACCATACCTGGCTAATTTTTTTAGCTGTTGTAGAGCAGAGGTCTTGCCAAGTTATTCAGGCTGGTATCGAACCCCTGAGTTTGGGCAATCCTCTCGCCTTAGCTTCCCAAAGTGCTGGGATTACAGGCTTGAGCCACCGAGCCCAGACTAAAAGAGTGAATTTTATATGCAATTATATCAAAACTTTTTTAAAAGGTCAAAGAGAATGAATTAGACCTAGAAAAAAGCCATTAATTTAGCTAAGTCACTGGGAAGGAACAAAAATGTAAGAGATCATCTACAGTCTTATAAAGCTGAAAGCAGGTTAATAAACCCAAAATAAAGAGAAAGTCTAAAAAAATTGCTCAATTAAACTGAAGGATATTGCTATAAAATTTAAAAAGAATAAAAAATTAAAATATTGGTTAAAAAACTCAGCCTAACTATATAGTTTTCAATTGTCAGTCTCAGAAGTTTGAATCAGCTCTAAAATCACATTAGGAAAGAAAGGAGAAAGGGTTTTGTCAGTTCTAAATTAATTCAGTACATATGCATTGAGTCATAATAGTATATACATACAGGAACTTATCAAAAATGCAAATTTTTATACCTGAATTGGATGAGTTAATCAGGAAACAGGAGTCTGATCCCAATTCTGGAACATTCAGTTTACTTAGAAAACTGCGGATGCTATACTTCCAGGGCAAAGGATGTTTCTAGAAGGGAAAACCTCAGACATTTGTTGAATGAAGGATGGCCAAACAATGGCTGCCTATTTGAGTGGTTCTGTGCATTGTAAGAATAATGAGTGATAAGAATGTGCTGTAGCCGGGCTCGGTGGCTCAGCCTGTAATCCCGTGCCTTTGGGAGGCTGAGGTGAGTGGATTGCCTGAGCCCGCGGGTTCGAGACCCACCTGGGCAGGTGAGACCTCATCTCTACAATAAATCAAAAAAATTAGCTGGGCATGGTAGCGTGCGCCTGTAGTTCTAGTTACTTGAAAGGCTGAGGCGGAAGGATCGCCAGAGCCCAGCAGGTCGAGGCTGCGGTGGCCAGGAGTGGCCACTGCACTCCAGTCTGGGCGACAGTGAGACTCTAACTCAAAAAAAAAAAAAAAGAAAGAATGTGCTGTAAGTGTTCTGGAAGTTATTTTTTAAAATAGAAGGAGGGAGGGATGGAGGGAGGGAGGGATGGAGGGAGGGACTAAGTGGGTGTGGCACATGCCTGTAGTCCCAGCTACTAAGAGGCTGCAGTGAGCTGTGATTGTGCCACGCACTCCATCCAGGGAGATCTTCGGGGCGGGGGGGAGATATATGTCCAAGCATCACTCTTAGAGAAAAGGACAATATAATCAAATATTAAAATTTAGTTGGTTTAGAATTTATAGTTTTATCTAATATATTTTAATTAAAATTGTCCCAGGTAAAATGCTTTGTTGTATGTTGAGCTCTCTAGCTCCTAACCTACCCCACCCTCCAAAGTATAATCATTGTTTTATAACATAATTTTTTTATTTCACTGAATGTCTTAAAAATATAATCTTTGCATTACAACATAAGAGGCTGTAACAGAACCACTGAGGACTACAAATATGAAAAAAGACAAGACTTGAGAGAATGAGCAATCTAGTAGGAAAGAAACTATATACACAAATATCAGAGTACAAGGATAAATATTGTAAATATTCTGTACAAACTAGGCACAATTTAAATATAAGTAATCTTGAGAGCAAAATGAATTAAGACTAAACACAGCAACATATATCTCATTTATTAAAGCTATAATAATTTAATATTCATACCTTGCATTCTGATATAACTAAGCACTGTGATTCATGTTCTTTTCCAAAAACAGGTAGCAAGATACTTTACACATTCATCAGTTATATAAATAAGACTTGTATTATCTTCCTTAGAGTCAAGGAAAACTCTATAACTGCTGCTACTTTCTTTCTTTTTTTTTTTTGAGTTGGAGTCTCACTCTGTCACCCAGGCTGGAGTGCAGGGGCACATTCACGGCCACCGCAGCCTCAACCTGCTGGGCTCAGGAGATTCTTCCGCCTCAGCCTTCTGAGCAGCTGAAACTACAGGCACATACCACCATTTCTGGCTAATTTCTCCATTTAATGTAGAGATGAGGTCTTGCCAAGTTGCCCAGGCTGGTCTCAAAGCCGTGGGCTCAGGCAATCCTCTCATCACCTTGGCCTCCCAAAGTGCTGGGATTATAGTCAGGAGCCACTACCCCCGGCCTAATTGGTGCCATTTTCTAAATATTTATTATGTGCCAAGTGCCACAATAAGTGCTTTAAAAGCTCTCATTCAATCTTTATAACCACTCTAAAGGAAGTTTGTTTATACATTAGACATTGTGTACCGACTAAATGCCAAATAACAAACCAAAAAGACAAAAATTCCTGACTTCATGACAATTATATTCTAGAGGGTAGAGGAGAAAGATAACTAATAAGGTCACCACATAGTTCACATGTTAAATTATGTCAAGTATCATGGAGAAATATAAAACAGGGAAGAGAAACAGAAAGTACAAGGTGGAGGGCTGGCAGTGTTTGACAGGACAGTTATTAGAAGGCTTTTCTGAATCTGCTTTACAGATGAGAAGGAAATTGAGGCTCAGATTAAGTTAAACAATCTGCCCACGGTCACCAATGTAGTATTAGGTTAGATAAAATAAAGCTATTAAGTCTCTTCCCAAGTCAGTAATAAATTCAGTAATGAAGGTTTGCTTTACCAGAAATTTCTTTAAGACCATTTTGACATTTTTAATCCCCTCAAAGGGTTAAGGAATGGCTTTCTATTTCAGTATTTGGTGCCTCATCCATTTCAGAACCAAATTAACTTTTACAAAGGAGTTGTGAGTGGTCTAAGATCTTTGGTTGACGTTATACTCTTGGAAAAGTTGAAGAGAGATCAAAATAATAATTAGCTAGGAATATTTCAAAGGATATTTCATGAGCTACATCCAGCCTAGAAAAGATTATGTGTGCATCCTGGACAAGTCTTACTGCTGCTGTGACCACCTCAATTTAGTTCAACAAGAAGTATTTATTTCATGTTCTAAGGGTACCTAGAACAACTCAGATGTTCTTTAGTGACTCCTTTTATTAAACTGAGATGGATCCTTTTCTGCCACCTGCACCTGTCTCTTAGCATTGAGGTGTTCTTGTCACCGAACATCTATAGTTGGCAGTCTCAGCTTGTCTCAAGTAATTCAAGTACTGCAAATAACCTGGGTGCTAAGGCACATATCTAAATTTTATTACTTTTGACTTCACATAATATCTTTGCCAAAGGAAGTTAGTGAGCTTTACCAATATTTCCTACTTAAACCTCAGAAGGAACATGGAAGTGACCACCACATCCTCACCATCAAGTGGACAAAGGTTAAATAATTCACTCAAATTAGAAGAGAATTGCTGAAGGAGTCAGAATGAGAACAACCTGACTGTCAGCTTCTAGTTCATTTTCTAAAATACAAGATCAGCAGTCCTCAAACTTTTTGTGTTTAGAACATACATTTGGATATTAGATTTCTGGGCAGCTTATTTGAAGGGATTAAAAGACTCAAACAACAGTAAGGCCAGCAGTAATAAAAAGAATCACTATTATAGTGAGACAATATTTCCTAGAATTATCTGGTGGCCTTTGGCACTGTGTCAAGGGGCAGAACTGTTCTTCCTGTCCTGTATTCACTCACCTAGTCACCAGGCAAACTTCTCACCTATACTAGGAAACAGGCTCACTCTTGGGCACCAGCCTCTTACGTCTTATTACTATTGACTTGTATCCCAACCTAGAACACAAACTGACTTCCCTCAACCTCAATGTCAACTTGATATTGCAGTAGCAGTTTTAGAAAAAGTGCATTTTACACATAATCGAAATTTGATGGCATACTAAGTGTGCTAGTTCCAACAAGAAAAGTTAGACTGCCTTCAGGAAAGCAGTCTCCTCAATTAAGTGGTTAACTTGAATGTCGTAGTTAATTAATACTCTGATGCAACATCACCAGGAAATAAGCAATTGACAAGCAGTGCCAAAGGCATTCATTAAAGACTATATCCTGTATCATGTCAGAATGACAGCCTCTGTGATAGCCAGGAAGAGATAGCTGACCTCATCTAAGGAAGCCAAAGCTGGAAAGACACTGTAGTTCACCAAAAAAGTTTGTTAAGAAAAAGAAGACTGTTTAAGTCTGGTTTGAGGGGTAGAAATTTCAAAGGTGGTTAAGTGCCAAAAAACTAGAGAGGTGATAAAGCTGCATTTTTGTAAGACATTTTTCTGATAGGGTGAGTATTTCATTGACATCTTTGGGTAAAGCTCTGTAATAAAACAAAGTTAATCATCTTCCTGTTACTTGTGGAAGAAACTGTGAGAGTGATATAATGAACAGGGATAAGGAATCAGATAAATACAGGATTTCTGGAAGCAGAATAACAATAGTAATTCAAAGTACTGAAAAGACAGGAGAATAATCATTGATCCCGGAAAGATTCTTAGTGAAATGAACTTGATTCTGTTAAAAATTCCTAACACTTAGTATAGGAACTACCACTCAAGAAATACATTACAATAAATTATTACACTCAGACTTGACAATAGGACTATTAGTAAATATTAGAACCACTGGAGGAACATACTTTCCAATGAATAAGGGAACAATAAACAAATAATGGTTCTGAGGTACATGATCAATATGAACAGATCTATTCATGTATTTCTCAAATATGAACAGAAACCTCAATTTCTACTCCAAATTATCCTACCCTTTATTCTAAAGCAGCTATATTCTCTGCAGGACAGAGAGGGAAAATCCACAACAGAATTGTGCTCATTCTAGATTTCCCCTACAGTTCACAGGTAAGATTAGGCTCAAGGAGAGAAATACAGTACTGGTTCACTAAGGGCATCTAACCCATATCAGAACCAAAATAACGAAAAAAGCGAAATTCAAGAAAGTTAAAAGAGAAGGAGCATAGTGCACACCTGAGAAATGGAAAATTTAAGGCTCAGTTTGAGAAAGTTCATAGATATCTATATCACAAGGAAGAGATATTCCCATGATATGTTCCCAAAGGATCAACCTGAGTACTTAGAGAGGAAGTGAGAGAAGAAAATGACTGGGGTGGAATTCAACACATCTTAATTGGAAAAAAAAAAAAGTCTTTGTCAATAGAAAAAAATTGAAGTATGATAGGCCCTTCTGCAAAGAAGAATAGCAACCCAGCTAATTTCAAATCCCAGTCAATCGATTTGGCAAGCAGTCTTCAGGGCTCAGTGCAACCTCTAGGGCCCAGTGCTACCTATAACTCAGAATACAAAGTATTATTCATGAATAAAAGGAAAATTCAAGTCTTTGGTTTCTTACAAGAAGGCAGCTATGAGTGTATTTTCATGACATTTCCCAATGTTCAACACATAAGAACATCAAAGCCCAAAAGGAAAATATTCATAAGTTTAATATCTAGATCCTAGGTTGAAAAAGGAAAAGTTAAGCCGGGCTTAGGTGGCTCAGCCTGTAATCCCGCGCTTTGGGAGGCTGAGGTGAGTGGATTGCCTGAGCCCGCGGGTTCGAGACCCGCCAGGGTAACTTGGCGAGACCTCACCTCTACAATAAATCAAAAAATCAGCCAGGCATGGTAGTGCGTGCCTGTAATTCCGGCTACTCGGAAGGCTGAGGCGGAAGGATCGCTGGAGCCCAGTGGGTCCAGGCTGCAGTGGCCGGGAGCAGCCACTGCACTCCAGTCTGGGTGACAGAGTGAGACTCCAACTCATAAAAAAAAAGGAAAAGGAAAAGTTAGACATGCATTTCCTTGGAAGGTAGACTGGACCTAAATCACACTCATACTAGTTTGCTTTGATTGAGTCTATTTCTCTATACACAAAAATCCCCTCCCAATCACAGATTGCCCAACGAAAAATCAAAATGAGAAAGTTCTGAGTATAATTTGATTTGTCAAAATTAGAAGGCCTAAGGACTTAAAACTCCAACCTTTTTCTTCAGAGACTGCCTCTGAGACCATTCCCAGTTTGATAATTTGTTTCAGTTATGATCCCCACACAAAAGTAATGAGTCATATAAAATTGTTAAATGTCAAATAGGCAAATTACAACCACCACTACTTCTATCTTGACACAAGAATCCCATAATTTCTTGCCGTATACTTTCCACTTTTACTTTAAGGCCCCAGATTTGGAGAAAGGTGGAACAGGGAACTGTGGTATTCATAATAAGGAGGACAAGGAAAGTAGACAGCTTGAAATAAAGGATATCCCCAAAATACCAAGAATTAGATTTTTTTTTTTTCTTCAAGATTTCTAAACTCTCCAGGTGTCAGAAAAGGACACTGTCCCTCTCCGTAGACAGCTGCATTAGCCTTTGAGAAAAAAGTCCCTCTCCCACATAGGGGATACACCAATAACACAAAGAAAACCAAACCAGGCCGGGCTTGGTAGCTCAAGCCTGTAATGCCAGCACTTTGGGAGGCCAAGGTGAGAGGACTGCCTGAGCTCAGGAGTTCAAGATCAGCCTGGGCAACTTGATGAGACCTCATCTCTACAATAAATCAAAAAATTAGCCGGGCATGGTGGCGCATGCCTGTAGTTTCAGTTACTTGGAAGGCTGAGGTGGAAGAATCATCTGAGCCCAGCAGGTCAAAGCTGTGGTGGTCGTAAGCGTGCCACTACACTCCAGCCTGGGCAACAGAGTGAGACTCCAACTCAAAAAAAAAAAAAAACCAACCTTATAACATGGAATGCCTCAAAATAATGAAAGAAAGGGGCAAAAAATATGCATGAAGTAGGGGATGGAAATCAGTCAGTCAGTGTTTCCTTCAGCACTATTATCTCCAAATTCTGTGGCCAGATCCTCTGTTACTTCCAGCCAGTGGCAGCTCAAGAAATTCTATACATGAGTCTCAGGGTTGGAAGTTGAATGGGTAGGATGGGGACATGTTGGGCGACTAGCCTGGAAGCTGCCGGCAGAGCAAGCACACCGTTTTCCACTTAGATGGTATGTTTGTAGGGGTAGCTTGGGGTTGGATAATAGTGGTAGGGAGAAATCTGAAGATTCCCAAGCCAGCTCATGGTGCTGGTGCTGCTTCTATCCCATAGGACTTTAACAGTCTTCCTAGGTAAGACAAAGATTAGAATAGCTGGAAACTTCTTCATAGCAGCTGCTCCTAAGCTGTCCCTGTGGCCTCTCCATCTAGAACAATAAAGTGAAGAAACTGGGAGTTTGAAACAATTTATTTCAGCTTTGCATTGATATTTTTGGTTTTAATTAGTTTACTTAATAAGCTATCTAACATTTTCCCACTTTTCCCCAGTCACTTCACATCAGCGGAATCAAGAAAAATATTTAGACCAAGAAACACTTTGTGGCTTTTGTAAGCTCTCAATTAGCTCCCATGTAAGCTCTGTTAGGTCTGCCTGGAAAATCAAGTTAAAATTCTGTTTAAAAACTGAGACACACAACAGATAAAAGGAAAGGTAGGAGGAGAAAGCGACCCAAGGAACAAAGGCAAAAGAAAAGAAGGACACAGGCTGAATCTCGTCATCACAAACTAGCTCTTATCACACAATAAGATAAGGTCTAGTTTTCTGTGGGGGAGAGTCTGTCACTTTAGATTACACAGTCTGTGCATTTCCATGCTCGGCATTACTCTTCCTTCACAGGGCACACACTGCTCCATCTCCTCATGGGAATGGAATCTACATTTCCCCCATCCCAGGCTAAGCCGAGTATGTCACTTCTCTTCACTTTCTGGCAGTAAACATAGCTGGTTACACACCACACACCACACCACACACACACACACACACACACACACACACTTCAAGCTGTGGCAGTGGTCCCCTTTCTGCCTCACCACACACCACACCACACCCACACACACACACACACACACACACACACACACTTCAAGCTGTGGCAGCGGTCCCCTTTCTGCCTCACGGTCATTTCATAAATCTTGGCTAAGCTTCAGGATAGGACACAGAAAGACAATAAGCACACTAACCCACTGGGTGCCCTGCTTCATGATGAAGCTTTTGTCAAAGCCAGCTTAAATCTCCAATGAAAAGGATACATCTTTCTTGTACACATTTTGAATCCAATTGTGCAGGGCAAAATCCAGAGCTTACCAACAGCAGAGCCCCCATCCCACCAGCCCCTGAGATGGCTCTGAAAGGACATCCAGAAGTCCTAATAGAATAACTGGTGAATACACAATTTGTCTCTATATGACCTGAGGCCCAATCCATGCATTCAAATTTGGAGCCCATAAAATAGTTTTTAACCAATCTTATAAACAAGGTCAAGCAAAAGTCAAGTCCTAAGCTCGAGAAGAACTGAATTCTAGTTTCTCCCAAACACTGCTATACGATGGCATAATGTGCCACAGTAATCGGGCACACAAAGATCTCTTGCCTTAGTTTTTAGGAACTTTTCTTCTGAGTTGCTTCTGTTAGGGGAACTGTGGATTATAAATGATGCCATGGGTACAGATTCACTTACAGCCAATTAGTAACTGCTTGCACGGTTAATTCTGTCAATCTTACTCCTACACAGAAATACATTTGGCCCCAAGGGGCCCAACCACCTACAAGCTCTTTTGCACATCTTTTTACCCTCCAGCACAGAAATAGAGGGCTTCAACCCAGAAAATACCCAGAGAAAGAGAAAAGGTGGTTTGCCTGAAATGCTATGTCTAGGAAACCAGAGTCCACCTTCTTTATTTGGGTGTCATTTCTCAATTCATTTTTTTGAATAATCCAAATTATGGCCTATAACAAGATGCTTCTCAAAAGTCCCAAATCTGTACATCTACATTCCTTGGTATGCTGAACCTTTCCTCAATATATGTAAGGGTGCTTTAAAAACCAATTTGTAGGCTGAGCATGGTGGCTCATGTCTATAATCCCAGCACTTTGAGAGGCAGGGGTAAGAGGATTGCCTGATCTTACAGTTCAAGAGCAGCCTGGGCAACTTGGTGAGACCGCATCTCTACAATAAATAAAAAAATTACCCAGGCATGGTGGCTCTTGCCTATAGTTTCAGCTATTTGGAAGGCTGAGGCAGAAGGATTGCCTGGGTCCAGCAGGTCGAGGCTGCGGTGGCCATGAGCATGCCACTGCACTCCAGCCTGGGCGACAGAGTGAGACTCCGACTCAAAAGAAAAAAAAAGCAATTTGTCCAGAGTGAGCTAGCAGGCTACCTCAGATTTCAAAAGCCACTTAGTTGTGGTAGCATGTCACAGAAACGGTCCCTAATGCTTCAAGCCTTCCTTGGAGAGTTCCCTCCCCGATGCTGGACTTAGCCACATGGCTACCTTGAGTTGGTGAGACAAAAGCAGACATGTCTGGCCGGGCTCGGTGGCTCAGCCTATAATCCCGCGCCTTGGGAGGCTGAGGTGAGTAGATTGCCTGAGCCCGTGGTTTTGAGACCCACCTGGAAACTTGGTGAGACCTCATCTCTACAATAAATTTAAAAAATTAGCCGGGCGTGGTAGCGCGCGCCTGTAGTTCCAGCTACTTGGAAGGCTGAGGTGGAAGGATCACTGGAGCCCAACAGGTCGAGGCTGCGGTGGCCGGGAGCGGCCACTGCCCTCCAGTCTGGCGACAGAGTGAGACTCCAACTCAAAAAAAAAAAAAAAGCAGACATGACACAAGGAGAGATTTAAAAGGTGCTTGAGCAGTAGACCCTGACCTCTCTTACTTCTTTTTGGAACCCCGAGACACTATGTGAAAAAGCACAGATTAGTTCACTGGGGTATAGAAAAGAGACAAGTCATCCCAGTTGAAGCCAGTCAGTCTGCCAAATGCCAGATGTGTGAAACCATCTGTTATTAGTTTCCTATGGCTGCCATAACAAATTACTGGAAACATAGTGGCTTAAAGAATACAAGTGTATTATCTTTCAGTTCTAGAGGTCAGAAGTCCAACAAGGGTCTCATCGAGCTAAAATCAAGATTTTGGCAGGGCTGTTTCTTTCTGGAGGCTCTGGGGGAGAATCTGTCTCCTTGCTCATTTGGGTTGTTGGCAGAATTCAGTTCCTTGTAGATGTAAGACTGAAGTTCCCACTCCTTGTTGGCTGTTAGCTGAGAGCCATCCCCATCTTCTACCATTGCATCTCTTTGACACTTCTGCCTTCCTCATCCATTTTTAAAAGCTCATGTAATCAGATTGGGTCCGACCAGATGAATCATGATAATCTTTCCAACTCAAGATCTATAATCTTAATCACAACTGTCAAGTCCCTTTTGCTACATATTCACAGGATCTGAGGATTAGATGCAGACTTCTCGGGCAGACAATTAATCTACCTGCTAAGCCAACCAAGATCATCCACACCCAGCCAAGCCATTAACTGACCACAGAGAGAGTCCAAATGGCTCAGATCAGATGAACTACAACTGGAGCCACAGAATTGTGAGAAACAATAAATGTTGTCTTATGCCACTAAATTTTGGAGTGGCTTGTTCAGCAGCAAAAGCTAAATGGCATAATGGCCAAGGCTATACTACTTCCAAGGGCTGTGCAACCCTTAGAAAAGATAACATTCATCTTCTCTTTCTCTGCTCTAGTTAAACGAGCATGCCTATAAGGTCAGTGGTAATTTTCTGTTCTCTGAATCATAAAACAAATAATTAAATTCATTTTATTTTTTCTTCTAGTCCAGATCTAGAATTTATTGCTGAAATTTAACCAAAGTCAACCTTATTATCTCAACAGAACTAGGGAATGGCATTTTGCTCCACAACCAGAAGCTATATACATGAACAAATGAACATGCTGGAAGTCTCAGGGAATAGTTTGAAAGGACAATCTTTTCATAGAGTTAAAGCTGCTGATAGAAGAGAAAAATTTCACTGCCACCAAAACATCTCTCCCCTATGTATAAAGACCAGTGAAGGATTTGGGGTACAGCCTCTAAAGAAGTCTCTAACCCTTCATTGGCCAAATAAATATTCTCAAATGGGCCCCCTCAAATTTGCTGATACTAAAAGGTCTGGAAAACATCAGTTGAAGGAAAATGCCAATAGCAAGTTAATGTCCTTTTGGCTCTTTTGGCTGACTTCCCTGTGCCTGGGTCTTAACTATTAATTGAATGCTGTTTGGATTCCATCTCAAAAACAAATGAGGATGGAGACCAGAGGCCTGCCTTCCCCAGACTGATAAGAGCAGCACAGTGCAATTATACCCGAACAGCTTTGTTTTGGAATATAATCACCGCCCCAGCCTTCTTCCCAATGGGATGGCAACAGTGTAATTACCTCTTCAGGATTCATTGTTTGGGAATATAATTCTTCTACAGGGCCCTCTTTCTAGGGGAAAGAATCTGCAACAAGAATACAACAGAACTTGTAGCCCCCTTCCCAGTAGCAGTCTTTTGAGCTAAACAAATTATTTTGTTCTCTTAAAGCAAAGCCTGAGTTTACATTTCAGTTTGTTTTTCTACCAACAAGTAATCACCCACACGCCATGATGGATTACTGCTTGAAAGTCCTAATCCAGAGAGGACTGAGGTCCAATTCTCACTCTGTCAAATACTAGCTGTGGTTCTGGACAAATTGCTTTAACTCTCTTTAGCCTCAGTTTCCTCTTCTGTAAAAATGAGTAATGTGATGATGATTAAGCAAATTAATATGCAAGAAGTGCTCAGAACAGTACTTGGCATCGAATAAATGTTCTTGGGAGTTTTGGATTGGTTTGGCTTAGCACACTGAAATACTACGCCCCATACCAAGTGTGATTTAATATTAGCTCATGGCCAAATCTAAGCTTGAGTTACTAAATTCTGTCTTTCCACAGCTCCTCTGCCAGTTTAGCATGATGGGCAATATTTCAGATAATTTTAAAGGCTGCTATAGAACTGTCAGTCTCAGAGCTATTTGCCTAGGTGAGAAACTTCATTCTAATAAGCAGGAGTGACTATGGATATTTCCATGCCATTCTTTTCATTTATGTTACCAGTCCAAGGGAAATCAAAATCAAGAGACTGTTGTGAAATCTTGCCGTTGGGAAATTCAGCAAATATTATAAAAAGCATCTATAGGCAATATGTCAATATGGCAGATTCTGGAGACAATTCACCTCTATGCAGTTTCATTTATGAAAACATTTTCCTTGCATGTTTACTGTTGTTACTCTACTTCTCAAAATGAAACCCTTGTTCCCACTGGGGACTGGGACTTCAACCCAGCATTCCCTCTGTTCCATTCTAACCTAGACCAGTGAAATTCTCTGCTTTAGGAAGGACTATTTTTGGCTTCTGCTTTTCCAGTCGTGAGCCACAAGAGCCAAAATCACACGTCTGTTCACCAGTCATCCCAAAGAACACAGCCCCATAGCTCAAGACAGTAGAAGTGAAGCAGGCCTCTCCTGCATGGCACACAACTGCAGTGGGCTGGACTTATGATAAACCCAGGGAGTCACCTCAACAGCGCTGTTATATGAGAGATGAGACAGGACAACTCTCTGGCTCTGGGGTGACACGCAACAACTGGTCAAAAGAAACACCTCCAGGGAGTTCCAACACTCCAAAAGTCCCCAGTCACCGACCTGCAGGAGTCTCTTTCCATATCATAGCTGTACCAAGATATCTGTGCTTGCTCTTCCAGCTGAGCAGCATGAGGACCCAGGGGGAAGAGTTGGCCTTGTGGATGAGCAGGTGTTAAAGAAAGAAAATTAACACCCACAGGTCGGCTCCACTTTGGTGGAAAAGGTGAGAGGTGCTGTCTGCCAGTTCCCAAGGCATTTCCAGTCAGGTTGGAATAAATGAGGCTGCTTGGGGATAGAAAAAGGGAAAGAAAATTAAAGCTAATGTAAACTCTGAGTTTTAAAAAGGAGAGGTAGAAGGTTAGCATTAGGGTTATTAGCTTTCAGCATTCACACTGCTCACTTAGGTAAAAACTGAAGGAGTAGATGGGACAGCAAAGAGGATTATTCCAAGTCTTTCCAGGGTTAGTAGAGGATCTCTCATCCTAAAGAAAGTTTGAAAGGTAAAGAATGAAAACCTAAAGAAAAGGTCAAGAAAGCTACCACCCCCACTGGAAAACATGGGGTTTTAACCTCATATTTGGCCTTTTCTTTCCACACATATCCTCTGCAGATTTCTAGACTGTTGTAGCATTTGTTTTGAGGGGTTGTAAAACAGATCAAAGCACAAAGTAATCACAACTTAAGAAGAGAGAAGCAAAAGGATTCTGGCACTATAGTGGGTCATTACAGAATAGAGGGTATCTTCAGTTGATAACTTTAGAAGGAGCAGTATTTCCAAAGAGTGCACAACCATGGAATTGAATAAGCTTTGTAATCACTCTAGGGAAGTCCTGAAGTACAGAGAACTAAAAGTGGCAGTAAACAGTGAGGTCTCAATGCAGACATACTGATACTAAGATCTCTTTTCTGAAGGGAAGAAGGTAAACAGGTGGGAAATTAGTCAAAAGTTGGAAAAGAGGTTACAGACCAATTTCTCCTGGGAATAAAATGCCTAGCAGAGCTAACAAGAACCTGTTGTCCCAGCATAAAAGCTAAATGATCTTCTATTTTCTGCTGTAGACATGCTGTACAGCTTTCTGGGCTCTCACAGCCAGTCCTTTATTTGTACTTGTACTTGATCATTCTGCATCATACCCACTATCCTACAGTTGCTGATGAGCATAATGGTCTTACTCCGTAGATGGTAACCTTACAAAGGGCAGAAATCACATCTTGTTCATCTGGGAACTATCATAAAGCTAACACTGTACTATGTAACTAGAGAAGCTCAATAAATCTGTATTGAGTCAAAATGGCTGATATACCAGCTGAATACTCTTAGGTAATTATAAATTATTTCATGTCCCCCCATCACTATTAGCTCCAAATTACACGCCAGGGGCTCAATAGCACAACTACATCTTTAGTTCTTGATATGCACATCCCTAAATGTGGTACCAAGGCTTCTCTTCCATACCTCTGCCTCTGTTAATGAGTTAATCTAGAGCAGTGGTTGTCAATTTTTGAAGTATACCATGGATCACCTGGAAGACAATTAAAAAATTCCTGGACCCCCACAAGCTGATTCAGTGGATCCAGAAAAGAGCCTGAGAATTTGCATTTGTAATAAGTTCCCAGGTGATGCTGCTGCTAGTCAGTCAGGAACTACATTTTGAGTATACCATGTTGCCCGGCTACATAAGTGGCAAGAACGTGGCCTGCTGATTAGATGCTTATTTCATCAACATAGGTGCTGACAGGGAAGGAAAGCGTTTTCTTTTTTTTTTTTTTGAGTTGAAGTCGCCCAGACTGGAGTGCAGTGGCCACTCCCGGCCATGCAGCCTCGACCCACTGGGCTGAGGCGATCCTTCCGCCTCAGCCTTCCAAGTAGCCGGAATTACAGGCGCGCGCTACCACGCCCAGCTGATTTTTTTTTATTTATTGTAGAGATGAGGTCTCGCCCAGTTGCCCAGGTGGGTCTCGAACCCGCGGGCTCAGACAATCCACTCACCTCAGCCTCCCAAGGCGCAGGATTACAGGCTGAGCCACCGAGCCCAGTTGCGTTTTCAAATGTAAACTTGGCAACTCCTTTACTATTTCCCCATTGGGTAACAATGGACACACTAGTTCATGAAGCTATCCACACAGGAACTATCAAGTCACCATCTGTTGGTGGCCTAGAGCATAAGCTCCCAGTCTTTTCAGCTCTCTGACCGTAGCAAAGGGGGAAAGCCCTGCTTGGGACTGAGGAAAAGTTCTAGTGGAGAGGAAGGCAGAAGCACAGTGAGAGATCAGTAAAGTTGTATCAGGCCTAATCTAACTTACACTAGTCCCCCCCCCCAAAGAAAAATGTATAGTAAAAATGATATAAATGTAATGAGAATGGCTAACAACTACTGGACACTTATTCTGTGAGACAATATCATTCTAAGTGTTTCACATATACGAACTCATTTAATCCTCAAAACAATCCTATGAGTTAAGTACTATACTTACAGATGGGGAAACTGAGACACAGAAAGGCAAAATAAATGACCCAAGATTACACTGGTAAGAAGTAGAATGAATATTTGAACTTAAATAGTAGGGCTCTGAAGTCCAAACTCTTAAACATTTTGCTATATGGCCTCTCAGGCAGACTATATCCTAAAAATGACAGCTGTGCCTGGTGCAGTGGCTCATGCTTATAATCCTAGTAGTTTGGGAGGCGGAGGTAAGATGACTGCCTGAGCCAAGATTCGAGACCAGCCTGGGCAACTTGGTGAAACCTTGTCTCCACAGTTAATCAAAATAATTAGCCAGGCATGATGGCACATGCCTGTAGTTCCAGCTACTTGGAAAGTTGAGGCAGAAGGATCACCTGGGTCCAGGAGGTTGGGGCTACAGTAGCCATGAGCGTGCCACTGTATTTCAGCCTAGCAAGAGTGAAACTTCGACTCAAAAAAAAAGACAGTTGTTCTTCCTATCTCCTGTTCAAAAGATTAATGGGGACATATTCAGAGCTTCTTCAAACTGCACTGAAAGACGTAAGTCCTTGGTCCAAGCCTAGGTTTAAACCCAACCTCCCTAAGCTAATATATTATATATTATGATTGACAGTAAAGTCCCAAGGGGATTATTAAATTTTTAGTGGCAGGGCTTAAATAAAACAAAGAAAATCAGGCTACTCCCTGGCTAGGCTGTAAACTCCCTAAGGGCAGAACCATTTAATTCTTTTGTAATACTCAAAGTATCCTGGAAAATGCTAAGTATTTAGAAACTGCTATGTACATTTCAAAGTGACCGTACAGAAAGGGCATAGGGCAAAGCAACATTTGGGAAAGGCCAAGAGAAAACTGCTTAGGGAAAGAAAGACAGAGGCACAGAAAAACTTAGTCACACATATAAAAGGAACAGAAAAATTAAATCAAGACACAGGCAATTCAGCTTAGAAACTGGGACCTGGTTCTAAGCACATCTCTCACTAGTGGTATAATGAAATATAAATACATACACACATACAAACACATACAGAGACGGCCAGGTGCGGTGACTCACGCCTGGGCAGGATGGCGCATGCCTGTAGTTCCAGCTACTTGGAAGGCTGAGTCCAGCAGGTCAAGGCTGCAGTGGCTGTGATTGTACCAATGCACTCCAGCCTAGGTAACACAGTGAGACTCTAACTCAAAAGGGGGGGTATACAGCAGAGGACTGGGGTAGAAAAGACCTGAATGTTTCTTTGATTGGTGTACACCAAATAAGGAAAAGGCCCCGAGTACTGTACAGCAACTGGGAAGGCTGAGTTGTCCGGAAGGATTGCTGCATTTACTTCTCTGTCTCCCAGGCAACCAAGCCAGCACCTGTGGCCTTCACTTTCATCACTGGAGCAGAATAAAAGGTAATTGGGTTAATTATTAAAGCAGCACTAGCTAGTACCACCACCACTAACTGTCCATTTATCTGGGGGGTTATAAACAACCATCTTAATTGATGCTGAGTTGGAATGTGTCACTCAACTTTATTTGCCTGGCTACTGGGTACCAGATGGGTACACATCAGAAAGACAAAGGGAGATAAAAGAGATAAAGGGTCCAACACCAGAATTATTATTCATTTCTGCTCATATTCATCTAAGTAATACCACGATGGCCCTCAACTGTATTCTCCTTCCCAAGTTTGCTATTCAAGTGAAGATCTGCTTTACAGTGATTAAGCAATTTGTTACCAGAATTATATCTTTATAAATCTGAAGTTAATCCTGATAAAATATAGTTCAAAAATTGATAAAGGAATTAAAATAGTACATTAGATGATACCCATTTAATAAAAATGAAGTAAGTAAAAAGGAGCAGAGGAACACAAAAGACATTAGAAATTTTAAAAACCTAGTAAAATGGCAGACAGAAACTCAAGTGTATCAATAATATTACATGTGTATGGACTCTATTTACAGTGCTCTCCATCGCTCACATTATTGCCTGAGCCCCGCTTTCTGTCAAATCAACACATTAGATTCTCATAGGAGCACAAATCCTACTGTGAACTGCACATGTGAGGGACCTAGGTTGCGCGCTCCTTATGGAAATCTAATGCCTGATGATCTGAGGTGGAACAGAGGCAGTGATGCTAGCTCTGGGGAGCAGCTGCAAATATAGATCAACATTAGCAGCGAGGCTTGACTGCACATCCTCCTCCCCTGCCCAAATCCCCCCTCTGTCTGTGAAAAAACTGTTTTCCACAAAACTGGTCCCTGATGCCAAAAAGGTTAGGGACCAGTGGACTAAAAGCAAAGATTGTCAGGTTGGATTAAAAAACCTCCAGCTCTACATTTTCTATAAGATACATACTTCAGGCTTAAAGACATAGATAGGTTTGAAAAATGAGAAAATATATATTGTGTCATCAACAACCATAAAGGAGCTGGAGTAGCTATAACAACATTTTTTAAAAACTGACTTTAAAATGAAAATATTACTAGAGACAGAGGGACATTTTACAATGACAAAAGAGTTCATTCATTAGGAAGATATAACCAATGACAAAGCCCCAAAATATATAAATCAAAATCTGACAAAAGAGGACAGAAATACACAATTCAACAAAAATAGTTGGAGATTTCAATACCCCACTCTCAATAATAGATAGAACAACTAGAGGAAAATCAGCAAGGATATACAAAATTTGAACAACACTATCAACCAAGCAGATCTAACTGGCATCTACAGAACGTTCCACTCAATAACAGACCACACATTCTTCTCAAATACACAGTAATGACTAGCCCATATGCTAAGCCATAAAACAAGTTCCAATAAAATTAAAATAACTGAAACCATGCAA
This sequence comes from Carlito syrichta, assembly GCF_000164805.1. NCBI lineage: Eukaryota > Metazoa > Chordata > Mammalia > Primates > Tarsiidae > Carlito > Carlito syrichta. Next base: position 305,725 of record NW_007252349.1, on the reverse strand, counting down.
AGCATACACCATAATGAAATTAAATAAGAAACCAACAACAGAAGGAAGTTTCAGGAAATTCATAAATATGTGAAAATTGAACAACATACTCCTAACAACTAATGAGTCAAATCATAAGAGAAATTGGTATAACTGGGCACAAAGCCATCTCTAGCTTAAGATATTCTACCAGGCCCTAATGACCTGTGGCTAGGAGCAAGAAAATCCTGACACTTCCCATTGATTTTAATCAAAATAGTAAATTAAGTATATCAGGCCCACATCTGCTGGGAACAGAACAGCTCATTAGGATGAAAATCAAAAAGATTATGCAGGACAGATAACTAATACCCTACATTATCCAAGTCCCTATCCCTCAGAAGTTTTGCTGTTCTTCCAGTAATTGCCAGGAAGCTGTCAAATGCCAGAGCTTCTCACTTCACTTTTATGAGGCCTCAAACACGCAGAAGAATACTATAAGCTTAAAAACCTTTTGGTAGAGTCTCCCTACTTGAACTCAAGCAAAACATAGCATGGAAAACAGAACAGAGGTCTTATGAGTCAGGAAGACCTGGTTTAAAGTTCCAGGTCTGCCTCTCATGGTGTGATATTGGGCAAGTGACATAACTGCTGTGAGTCTGTTTTCTTCCCTGCAGAATGGAAACACTACCACCTACCTCACAGGGTTGTCACAGTGATTAAAGGAGATAATGCAGGGAAAACAGAGTAACTGACCCATAGTAGGCAGTCATTAGCTTCGTTTACTTCATTTCGGTTGCTGTTACTACACAGAGCTAGAGTTGTCTGCTAAAAAGTCAGCAGGGGGAGCTCCTTAGACTTTTGAGTGTTTCCCAACATTATACCTGGCAGAGTTGCAGTAGCTTTGAATGTATTTACATCTTTTTAAGTGTGGATCTGTACTTTGTTTTAATGAAGATGAGACACTGCTTGGGCTGATGAGCAACTGGAAGCCACCAGGAACATACAGCATTATGAGGCAGGCATCAAGAGAAGGAAGAAGACAGGAAGATTAACAGACTATCAAAAATACTTTTCTATAGCAGTTTCTGTTTTCTGTTATTGCTCACAGGCTCTGTGGCAGGAGTAGACAGAATGGATCTTAATTTTCTGCAAGTCCATTTCTGTTGATGGTTCTGAATGGCTTTGGTTAGGGTCCACTGGAGATTCATCTGGTCACACACCCTAAAGCTGCAGTTGTGTGTCTGCTTTGTCCTTCTAGGTCTGCCCAACTTCCAACCTTCATCCCTGCAAAAAACCACTCACCACACAAAGACTCTGCTTATGTTTGGCAATAAGAACTAAACAGCAAGACTGAGATATGGCTAACCACTTAGATTTTGAGCTACAGGAGGACAGGGATGATGTCTGTCTTACTCACTCTAGTAGCCTACAACAGTGCCTGGCATATAACAACTGCAGAACAAATGTCTGCTGGGACATTACATGTTCTGGGACCATTACAACCTCATTCCAATCATACGAGACAAAGTGCCTTTCCAGGAAAATTGGGAGTGCTTACTGCTAAAAGGCCAATTTCTCTTTCGCTCTGAAAGCCATTATTATAGCAGCTCAATTACATGATCACAAGTAAGTTTAATATAAAACAAAACATCTGTATCCAGGAGGGCAAGAAGGGTCAGGGAAAAGGCTGTTACATAACAAGATTTTCTTCAGCAAGCACCACTGGGTCATAAAAAGCTATGTCTAGGAACCATTTAAATAGGGGAATTAAAACAAATAGAAAAAACACTGAAGGTTAGCAAAGTTCTCTGGGAGCTCTTTCCCTCTTACAGATGAAGATCCTGGATAAAGGATGATATTTTGATGCTTTGTCCTTTAAAACCACTGTGAAGAGGCAGACTAGGAAGATGGTCTTGAGGCAAGCTCTGAAGTCCACTGCCTGGGTTCAGTCCTGGTTCCTATACTTCCCAGCTGCGTCACTGTGAACAAGTTAGCCCTCTGGGCTTCAGTTTCCTCCACTGTTAATTAGGTAATAGTACCCATGTCATAGGACTACTGCGAGACAGAAATGAAATATGTGGGAAGCACTTAGGACAATCTCTAGTATACAGCAAATGCTCAATAAATGTTAGTCTGTTTTGTTATTGTTATTATTATTGGAATTTTCTCAAGAAAACAAGTGATACAACTGCTAAGAGGATCTGAAGAGATATTAAAATATCAGCATATGATAAATAAGCACTTTGTAACATGTAACTTGAAAAAAATGAGAGAAACTAGTTTAATTATGAACGAAAAGTATCTAATCTAATTCAAGAGTAAGGTTCTAAGAGTCTAGATTTCCTTCTCCAAATGGCATTTTGCATTCTTTGATAGATTTTTTTCAGTCAATTTCACATCTGTAAATGACTGCTGGAACACAGCTCCTAATTTCAAAAATATATTTAAGTGCAACTGGGTTACTTGGATCAGACTACTGGGCATAAAGTAGGAAACGTAGGTAAAGAGTTTTTGGAGGGAAGGCAGTTCCTGAAAAGCTCAATGCCAAGGAAACAGAGACTTGCCAGAAGCAGAGGAGCCGGGGGTGCAGCATGGGGTGTGGAGGCAGATTGTCTGGAACAAAGAAGGGCAGAGAGGAGCTTTGTAGTATTGCCTGGCAGTGAGTGATTATCTGCCAGCGAGGAGCTTCCACATGCCTTCAGTCAAGTCACACAGAAGTGCAAGTCACACAGAAGTGCCAGGCAAGGAGAAGAATGGAGCCATTATAACTAGGACCATAGCTCTCCTCAGTCAATGCTGTCAGGAGACTATGGGGGAGTCTGCTCCTCTGTCAAGCCAGGGCCTATGAAGTCCTGAAGTCTGGCAGAGAAGTCACTCACGTTTCCGGGACTTCTAGGCCTTGATGTTGGGTCAAACACACTACGTAGAGAAGGCCATATCCCATGCCCTTGATGTTGTCACAGCAGCTTAGTTAGAAATCTTAAAACAGGCAGGTGGATGCAGGGGCAGAGAGCAGAAGAGTGGGTATAGGGCAGGAAAAATAAATTAATAATAAGGCTTGCAACATTCTCCCAGTCTGACAGTGCCACTGTCTCAACAGATCTCACCCCACCTTTAACCACCACATGGCTCAGATTTTCCAGAACAGAATATCATCTTTAAATTTCTAATAAAGATGCTTAGTAAAGATATATATAAATGTGGCATGATTTTTATACTTTTTATGCCTTCACATACATAAACTTACAAGTTGGCAGTGGAGGTGGGAGGGAGTGGGGAAAGAGTGTAATGGGGAAATGACCTCTGCCATAAAAAAAAAGAAAAGAAAAGAAAAAGTAGCTTTGCTTCCTTCTATAGAGATTGAACAGAAGCGGTTGCACACATGTCTTAGAATCCAGTCACATCATGCCTGAGAGCCCCAAAACACTGGCCACTAAATTGTTATAAAACTGTCTCAGTGGGGCTTGCCCAGACCATTTTCTGTTCTGTGGAGATTTCTGAGGCAGCTCCATGGCTCTCTTCCCCTCCTCCATCCTCAGAAGATTCCACAGTGCCTGAAAACTCCATGTGCTGGCAATAGCAAAGGGTTGGAGAGGTGAGCATTAAGTCCCTAATTAAATCACAGGGTCTGGCTCATAAGTATCTCACCAAACGAAACATGAACAAGACACCTTTATCATTCAATTAAAAGCATAAGCCAGGCTCGGTGGCTCAGCCTGTAATCCTGCGCCTTTGGGAGGCTGAGGTGAGTGGACTGCCTGAGCCGGCGGGTTCGAGACCCACCTGGGCAACTTGGCAAGACCTCATCTCTACAATAAAAATCAAAAAATTAGCCGGGTGAGGTAGCGTGCGCCTGTAGTTCCAGCTACTTGGAAGGTTGAGGCGGAAGGATTGCCGGAGCCCAGCAGGTCGAGGCTGCGGTGGCCGGGAGCGGCCACGGCACTCCAGTCTGGGCGACAGAGTGAGACTCCGACTCAAAACAAACAAACAAAAAAAAACATAGCTAGAATTTAATTGCTGGATTAAGAAACAAATGGTTTAAAAGGGAAAAAAAAGATCTGAAGGAAGTGAGAATGGAAATATTTTTCCTCAACCCTGCCCATTTCTGCCTTGAAGTAAGAAAGTAAGTACAAGACCCCAAAACAGAGTTTCCAGCCAGATGCCAAGACACTATCACATCAACCCAGGTAAAGCAGAGAAAAGTCTTATCTGGCTCCCTGTCCCTTCACCTTCTTAAAATCCAAAGAACATTCCTTACCTGCCAGGACCCTGTTAACAGAAGAGTGAGTAGCCAATCCAGGCTGTCCACGTTCATGAAAAATCCCAGCATAAGGCAAGTACTCAGGCAGCAAAAAACGTCTACAAGAAGGAATCACATGTGAAAAGTGAACTAAAGACTACCATAAAACAAGATGTTTTAACTACCTGTAGTCAAAAATTTAGGCTTAGGGACCCACTGAACCAAAAATACACAGATTCCCAGGAAGGAATAAAAATTCCCAGGATTTGTCCTTCTATAGATTTGTATCTTTTTCCTGCCTTTCCTTCTAAAGTTCCCCCAAGGATTCTATTTTTGAATAAGATATTCCCAACAACACTTTTCTATCCCTTTGCATTGTGGTCAACCATCACCTGTCAAGCCTTTAGGTAGCAGGGCTGGACTTTGGGTTCATTAGGAAGTAATTCCAGATATGAACAATCCAAAGACCAGAAAGTAGGGTTGAAACTAAATCCTAGGCTCTAATAAAGGCTCCCTCTGTTGCTGACAACACAGTTCTTACCTTGGGACAAAGCGTCCAAGTGAAGGTGCAGACATCCGGGCATTGCGTGGAGCTCGGTGCCTGGATCTGTCACCATTGTCCCTGGAGAAAATAAAAAAACTATACATAAAACAATCACTAAGCCAAAATCACCCACCAGCCCCAAAGAGAAGCATCCCCAAAACTAAATTTCTGTATTTAGGAAAGAGCCCCACAGAAATTAGACGTCTGGTTGCTCGCTAATTGGGTGACACATTAATAAAATGCATTTCTGGAGTACCTCAACAAAGATTTATGACCATTTACCAACAATTCAGGAAGGAAGAAAAATTTTCTTGAGTTAATGTGGTTTCTGAACCCTGTAGCATCTGAAATTGAAACCAAATTTAGATCATAGGGTCTTGAATGGAAATATATCAACTTATTTTTCTATATTAAGAGACCCAAGAAAAATGTGGCTTTGGTGGGATTATTTTCAAAGAAAATCTGTTTAGGTCCTCCATGTGGAAAAATCAGTGAGATGTGAAAGAAAAAAAAGGCAAGAAAAAGTCCCTTCTTTTAGAGTCAGAAAAATTGACCATGATGAAGAATATTAGAATATGCATCCAAAATCAGGTCACTTAAGTAAAAAGATACAAGTCAGTCGGGCACAGTGGCTCATGCCTATAATCCTAGTTCTTTGAGAGGCAAAGGCAAGAGGACTGCCTGAGCCCAGGGGTTCGAGATCAGCCTGGGCAACTTGGTGAGACCTCATCACTGCAATAAATCAAAATTTTAGCCAGGCGTGGTGGCACACGCCTATAGTTCCAGCTATTTGTAAGGCTGAGGCCAGCAGGTCGAGACTGTGGTGATCATGGCTGTGCTACTGTCCTCCAGCCTGGGTGACAGAGTGAGACTCCTACTCCAAAAAGAAAAAATAAAAAGATAAAAGTCTAGGTGTTTTCTTTTTGGACTGTTAAAACAATAGTAACAACTGCCATTTATTAAGTATCTACTAAGTTCTAATACAAAGGTTATTGATATGCCATCCCACTTCATCCTTTTAGTTATCCCATAAAGTATCATTCATTGTGTTTTACAGAGAAGAAAATTAAAGACCGGAGGGGCAAATACGCAAGGTCACCCAACCAGTAAGTGGTTGAGGCAGGATTCAAGGAAGATTTGACTTTGAAGTCCTGGATCTTTGTATAGGGAGGAAGGTCCCTACAATTCACTGCATCCTACAAGAAAAGAGAGAAGAATTTCATGTGGCTTTGTTTCCAATGCATCAAAGGAACAACAAGCTAAAGGGTAGGGGCTGGGCAGAACAGTTAATAAGCTGCTTAACCAACTCCACAAATAAAGGAAACTTTGAGAGCTTGACTTGGGACATTTTCTGAATTCTCCCTTTGGATTATCTTCAGATCAATGAGATAATCTTCAAACTAGCCCTGGAACCAAAGGTAAGGCAACACTTTGCCTTTTAAGTGGACCACTGGGAGCTTCATAAGCCAGAAACAAAAGCTTATGATGGTTTTTATATCTTGGAAGAATTGGCTGCTGAGCACTAAGAGACAAATCAATACAAGGGATATTGGAAGATGATCCATTAAAGGTCAGTATTTGGTTTTTCTTTTCCCAAAAGAGAAAGCACAATATTGTTTTTCTTATCATATCATATCCCTTTGACTTGAAACTCTGTAGGTGAAAGGAGGGGCAAGAAGAGAGAGATAAGAATATACAGAATGTAAAAGAGGAATTAAAAAGAATAATGAGATCAGAAGTTCCTGACCAGCAGACTACAGTTACTAGGGCACCCCCAAATTATTAATACATGTACACAAAGAAGTAGTTGAATATCAAAGAAGATAGCTCCCAAATTAAGTATACTACTATTTTTCTAATATATATAGATTTTAGTTGTGATCAGTTAAAGTATTAATTCATTTAAAAGTACAATTGACTTCATGACAGCTTTTCATTAATACAGATTTCACTTATCAAGGGGCTGTACAACTACAACTAATTATCAGGAAAGGAGTTAGAAAATATTTTGAAGTTTAAAAGGGTCATAAGGGGGGATATAAAGGAGGAAGGTCCCTAAGCCTCAAAAGGATAAAAAGTTAACTGGAGGCGGTACATACCTGTAGACCCAGCTACCTGAGAGGCTGAAGTAGTAGGATAGCTTGAGCTCAGGAGGTCAAGACCAGCCTGGGCAATTTAGTTAGAGAGTATTGGAAACAAGGCAAATCCAACTAATATATTCTACAGCTATGAGAGTTGGCCTTTCCAGAATCACATTACAGAGTGGACAGTGTGCTCCTGCAAGGTCCAAAGACCTCCCCTTCTGGACAACAGACATTACTCTACCTGGTGCTAGCAGGGATGAAGAGCAGGAAAGAAGAAGCTGTTCGCTGGATAGTACTGAGCAGCTGACAAAGCGCTCAGGGGACCGGGCTCAGTGGCTCAGCCTGCAATCCCAGCACTTTGGGAGGCCAAGGTGAGTGGATTGCCTGAGCCCACGGGTTTGAGACCCGCCTGGGCAACTTGGTGAGACCTCATCTCTACAATAAATCAAAAATTAGCTGGGCGTGGTAGCGCGTGCCTATCGTTCCAGCTACTTGGAAGGCTGAGGCGGAAGGATCACTGGAGCCCAGCAGGTCGAGGCTGCAGTGGCCGGGAGCGGCCATTGCACTCCAGTCTGAATGACAGAGTGAGACTCCAACTCAAAAAAAAAGAGCTCAGGGAAAGGACACCGGAAGACAACACAGAAAAATGGACAAATACCATGGCTATGTAAAATGTGGACTCCTATATATTACAAGTATCTTGTTGTTATTAAAACTTAAAAATAATTAACTTCTGATTCAGTCTTTCTCATTATTAAAAAAAAAGGCAGGGAGTTAAGGTGACAAATATTATGTTATGTATATTTTACCACAACAAAAAAACCTGGGGAAAAAAGTAGGGGGAGAAATATGGTCAGGGATAATGGCCTTATAGTGTTTAGAGATTACAGGAAGATATATAAAGACAATTAAGAACGAGATCAAGACGGGCTCAGTGGCTCAGCCTGCAATCCCAGCACTTTGGGAGGCTGAGGTGAGGATTGCCTGGGCCTGCGGGTTCGAGACCCACCTGGGCAACTTGGTGAGACCTCATCTGTACAATAAAATCAAAAATTAGCTGGGTGTGATAGCGCACCTGTAGTTCCAGCTACTCGGAAGGCTGAGGCGGAAGGATCGCCGGAGCCCAGCAGGTCGAGGCTGCGGTGGCCGGGAGTGGCCACTGCACTCCAGTCTGGGCGACAGAGTGAGACTCCAACTCAAGGAAAAAAAAAAAAAAGAATGAAATCAACTGGCTCATATATAAGCAAAGTCTCAGACTCAAGGTTATATTAGGCATCATAAAAGAGGCAATATATTATATAGGTGGAAGTACATCTGCTGGTCCTCAGCCTATTTAAGATCTTAGCTAAGAATAGGGAAGCAGGAGCTAAATGGCATCTCAATAAAATGTAGAGATTTTTAAACGAAAGTGTTGAGAACTCTAGGAAAGTAGCAAAAATGACAGAATAGGATCCAGCATGACTGGAAAAATGTGAAGCATGGTAAACACACAATATGAGATGTTGCCTATGGGAGAAAAAACTCACAGACCTCTAAGAGAAAACGGCCTAAAACAAAAACAACTCAAGCATTTACTAACCAAGAAAAACTTAGAAATAGGAATGAGTGAGGTTGCAAAGGGCATAATGCACAAAAAAGGACAAATAAGACAAGAAAGGGGGAAAGGCCCTCAGTCTTAGTTCTGGCCCACCCAAGTCCTAGACCAAAGGCACAGATCTGAAGACTAAAGGCAGAAAAGGTAACTTTCTAGATTCTACAGTCTAGAAAGAAGAGAAGATTCAGAGTTAAGGAGCTGAGATGTGGAAAAAAACTGCAATGCAGAAGATATCTGGGGGAGAACTGAAGCAAGGGGAGAGGGATAATGGTAAGACTTCCAAGAAGAAAGCAAAGAAATTAAAAGGACTTAAGATGTATTTAGAAAATTACACAGACTCTGCCACTCACTTCAGTGCTGACACAGGTCAACATAAAGCAAGACTCGATGAGACAGAAGAAAGTAAAATTAGTTGGGTAGAGACTGAATATGAGTGAACTGGAAGATGTCTATCAGATGAAAAGTAGGAGAAAGGCAGAGTCTGGGTGACATTTACCTTAGGAATAATGAAGGGTGCTAACACTGGCATCTACCATAACATAGCCAACATTCTTTCCAAGGGTGGGGAGTTTTTTAAAAGAACAGAATATACAAATAAGCTGGTATTGTTCCTCCAACACAGGAGGAATACTGTTCAGGGAAACACCAGAGAAATCCTCATCAATTTCAACAGCCAGAAGCTGCCTTTAAGCCAGCAGGATAGAAGCTGGCTGGGTTATTAATGGCTTTCCCAGTTGTTGAACTCTGTGCATCTCTGATTAACTCTCAGAGGGGTATTTAAGAAGGAGTGAGGGAAAAAAATATTTTCTTATAAAAAATTTAACCAGAAAAAAAAACCCTTCAAACAACCAAGGATCCAAGACAAGTACTAAATACAAGAAGATATTTCCAGAATATAGGAGAAGCACAGCAGCAACTCTTTTGCTAAACACCCAGGATTAATTGTCTCAGAGAGAGGTTATAATTTAAAGGAATGAAAAATGCACCTACAGACTGCTGTCTGAGTCCTGACCAGACAGTCGGGTTGTCACTGCCCCTCAGTGACAAACAGCTCTGACTTGGGCCTATAAATGAAGCACTTGCAGTAAAAAGCTCAAAAGGCCATTGTCATCTTGACAGTACACAGTTGACTTTGCTGAAAATTAGACTATTAAAAAAAAAATCCTTGATTCCCTATGCTTCTCTGTTTCTATTCAATCTCCAGACAACAGAAGGCCTAGTCGGTATTCCTGTCCCTGGATGGCACACTAATCTTGGTCAAGTCCGTTGTTAGTTAGGAACTGAGGTCCCAGTCTCTACTTTCAAGGATGATGCACAAGTGCAAGGGCTTAGATTTCTGGAAGGGAGGCACAGTCCCAGTTGATACTATTCACAGGGGATAGCTAAAAGCATAGGTCTCTTGGAACTGCAGAGTCTTCATTTTTCTCCAAGGAACAGTAATATTTAAGAGATAATTACCATTTACAAATTCTTCTCCTTCCTTATGCTACCTTTTAATTTTATCTGCCTACATTATGCAAATCCATATTCCTTTTGTGTATTTTATGGTTAAAAAAAATGAGTATATAAATCTAAGGGTTATATCTTTCTCCTCCCAGGCCCCAGCTGTGCAATTCTTTCCTTTTGTATTTTCCCATTCTAAGCCCAGGCATAATCCAGACATTTTCCATTTTCTTTGCCTTCTCTGCACTCCCCATAACAAATGTTCTTTCTTTTTTTTTCCTTTTTGAGTCGGAGTCTCACTCTGTTGCCCAGGCTGGAGTACAGTGGCACACTGCTCACAGCCACCACAGCCTCAACCTGCTGTGCCCAGGTGATCCCTCCACCTCAGCCTTCCAAGCAGCTGGAAGTACAGGAATATGACATCATGCCCAGATAATTTCTGATTTACTGTAGAGAAGAGGTCTCACTAAATTGCCCAGGCTGGTCTCAAAACTGTGGGCTTGGGCAATTCTCTCACCTTGGCCTCCCAAAGTGCTGGGTTTACATGCATGAGCCACTGTGCCCAGTCATATGTATTTTCATGTCCAGTAATTCTAATTCTAGAATCCAAAGTATTAATTCCAAAGCAATGTTATACATTTCTAAACAATAGGCCAAAATACTCCATAGTTGAGCTAGAATTCAGGTGGGTATGTATTTAGCCTCAGCTACTCGGGAGGCTGAGGCAGGAGAATTGCTTAAGCCTAGGCATTCAATGCTGTAGTGAGCCGTAATCATGCCAATGTACTCTAGCCTGGGTGACAAAGTGGGACTCCAACTCAAAAAACTCAAAAATTTTTTTTTATTTAAAAAAAAAAGGTCCAAGAAGCTTAAGGCTAAAAGAAACTTTCAGAGTTTATCTAATCTCATTTCACAGATAGACATTGAAGCGTAGGATGGGAAAGGGCTTGCTAAAGATCGATGACAAATCACAGGCTCAGCCAAGACCACAACCAAGGGCTATACCCCAGACAATAGCTGTCAGGCCAGCACTGACAAGTCATCTCAATTCCAATCACTGCTGTTCTAGGAGTCACTTGCTAATTTATAAACATAGTTCAAAAGTGGCTCCAGTAAGAGTCAAAAAGGACAAAAAGTAAGATGGCTGTGCTCTCAGGAAGCTCATTCCACCCCCACCCACCCCCAAACACACACACACATTTACAAACAGGCCACACTCAGAAAACACCAAGGCCTCTTATATATACCCAGTACTTACAATTCAATCCCCACATATCCTCACCTGTACTATGTCCACTGCTTTCTAACTGGTTGTCCAGCACTAGTACACTTGCCACTTTAGGTCACCTTAACCAGTGCTATCACAGTTAGCTGCCTAAAGTACATATTGGATAATGACTGGCCCCAGACAAAGTCTAAACCTCTCAGCCAGGCATTCCAGGCCATTCACATCAAAGAAGAGGCTGGGCACAGTGGCTCACATATGTAATCCCAGCACTTTGAGGGGCAAGGTAGGAGGATTGCTTGAGCTCAAGAGTTCGAGACCAACCTATGCTGGTTAGGGCTTTCTGATATGTCTCTCCTATCACAAAGACTCCATATCTCTAGCCGCAGATCTATTCAGGGTTCCTGAATAAACCCTGGAAATCTCCTGTCTCTGGGCTTTTACTTAAGCCATTCTATTTATCTAGAATCTCCTTCCCTATGACCATCCTCCACAACAATTCCTCTGTCAGAGTCCTATATTTAAGATTCAATGACCAGCTCAAATTCATGAAGCCTTCTCACATGTCCCCCAATACTCCCTCCCTTCATACAATGCTCTCCTATTACTTTACTGCGTAACTTATTATAGTCTACCTTTTTAGAAACTTATGTGGAAATTGATCATGTTATTCCATAGCTTAAAGCACTTCAATGACTCCCTCTCACCTATGGGATAAATTCAGCTCCTCTGCAAGTCACACGGACTCTCTAACTTCTGGTACCACTCTAACTCTAGGGGTCAATCTTCTGTCATACATCTGGGACTCTGCAGTTTAGCCACACCTATAAACAACACAGTTCCCAAAATACTTCATGTTATTTCATGTTTCCATGATTATGCAGTTATAGCTGGTACTCAAATATCATAGTTTCGTTCAACATCATTTTGTATAACGTTGATGAGGGAAAAAAAATCGATTTCTGGCCAGGGCCACTGCCTGTTGTAGAGTTTGCACATTCTCCCCATGTGGGTGTGGGCATGGGTTTTCTCTGGGTACTCTGGTTCCCTCCCCCATCTCAAAGATGTGCACGTTAGGTGAACTGGTTTGTCTAGAATGCCACGATCTCAGTGTATGAGTGTGTCCTGCAATGGAATGGCATCATGTCCAGGGCTGGTCCTCTGCCTCTGCCCTGAGTTGATAGCACAGGTTACAGCCACCTATAAGACTGAACTGAAAAAAGTGAGTTGGAAAATAGATACATTAATACAAGTAACTGCAAAATAAAAATTTATAAAGTACATAATAATTACACAAATACATAACAATAAACAATGATGTATGAAAATGCTCAGCAAGCCCACCATACTTGTTACTGTTTAATTTTGAACTACATAGTGTTAGGAGGTGCTCCTTATAATTTTCACCTTGCAAACATTTATTCCTTGATTTAATCCACCACTACAAACACTACCACTGACTGGTTCACCAAAAATTGAGTAAATTGTTATCTTAGGTGTTTTTCTTAATCTTTTTTAAAGATTATATAGGTATATATAGGTCACATTTATTTCAATGTTTAATTTTAGAAGTGTTTTGCGTCTTTCTTGAGATGTTTGGTGATGTTTTTATAATCAGAAATACACTATAGGAACTTAACTCTTGTTTATATCAATTACCCTATAGTAAAACTGGTTTCATTATAGTTGTTTCACTTAAAGTTTCAGTTTTCAAGGAGGACTTACTGTACTTGCCTTTCTCCTAAGTATGTGTGTGTGTGTATATATATACATATATATATACATATATACTTATATATATATACTTATAAGTATATATACACACATATATACTTCTAGAAACATATATATATAGAAGGACCCCATTTTAAGACTTACATCCTTCTCTTTTATAAGCTACTTTGTAAAAATAATCAACTACAAAAACCAAGTAAATGAGATTATTTAAAATTCTCTGGTAAATAGGAAAAAAACAGCTTTTAATCTCATCCCACTTTCACAGCTAACTCTGTATAGTAGCACCACTCAATCAATGTAGATGGGTGGCTCATTCCTAACTGCTTAAACAGGTGCCAGTCCATAAACAAAGTAACTTCACAGTGTTTCCTTAACATTTCTCTTGCACTTTTAATATATTTTTTTGAGTTGAAGTCTCACTCTGTTGTCCAGGCTGGAGTGCCATGGCATGTTGACGGCCACCACAGCCTCAACCTGCTGGCCTCAGGTCATCCTTCTGCCTCAGTCTTCCAAGTAGCTGGAACTACAGGCCCGCATCACCATGCTTGGCTAATTTTTTGTTGCTGTTATTATAGAGCCAAGGTCTCACCAAGTTGCCCAGACTGGTCTCGAACCCTTGGGCCCAGGCAATCATCTCATCTGGGCCTCCCAAAGTGCTGTGATTATAGGCATGAGGCACCGTGTCTGGCCTTGCACTTCTATTAGAGTCTGTGGTTTGTTAGTCAAAGGAAAACCCAAAGGCAACTCTATTTCAAATGAAAGATTTCAATTGCCAAAACTACCATTCTCTTTCTTAGCTACAAGGTATGTTTCTGTTATCAGAGACTAGTCATTGACTCCTACAGAAGTCCTGGAAATTCCAGAATCAGAATAAGAGCAAGCACTATCAAGGACATATAGCTTCACTCTGCTGGAATTTCTAGCTAGGAGAACTTGAGTTCTTACAGGTAAATACATGAGTTTCACAAGGCTATTGGGATAAGCGTAGTATGAAGTGATTTCTAACATATTTTCTTTTCCACAGCTAATCTAGATTTCAGTTATATCAAAGGAGCAGATGAAGAATATTAAATTGTGAACTAAAGGCAAGCACCTTCCCTATGCCACACCCAGTCAGATGGCAGAAATGAGTAACAGCCTCTCCTCAGCTACAACAAACACCAACAAGACCTTTTAATACCTTCTTGGCTAGAAGGGGACCATAAAAGGAGAAGCTCTTCCTGCATGAGGCTCCTCTATACATGTGTACATTTTATTGCTAGAACACATCATGCTAAACTAAGGAACCAGAAGGTATCTCTGGTACCCAGAAATAACTGCTATACTCACAACTAAACTCTTTTGCACACAGGCATACTTCAAAGATATTGCAGGCTTGGTTCCAGACCACCTCAATAAAGTAAATATTGGAATAAAGTCAGCCGGGCTCGGTGGCTCAGCCTGTAATCCCAGCACTTTGGGAGGCTGAGGTGAGTGAATTGCCTGAGCCCGTAGGTTCGAGACCCACCTGGGCAACTTGGTGAGACCTCATCTCTACAATAAAATAAAATAAAAAAATTTGCTGGGCGTGGTAGCGCACGCCTGTAGTTCCAGCTACTTGGAAGGCTGAGGCGGAAGAATCGCCGGAGCCCAGCAGGTCGAGGCTGTGGTGGCCAGGAGTGGCCACTGCACTCCAGTCTGGGTGACAGAGTGAGACTCCAACTCAAAAAAAAAACATTGCAATAAAGTAAATATTGCAATAAAGTAAGTCACACAATTTCTTTTGTTTCCCAGTACATAGAGAACTTATGTTTATACTCTACTATATAGTCCAGTATGGGTAGAATAGCATTATGTCTAAAAAAATACAGTATTTTTAATTTAAAAATACTTTATTACAGGGCACAAAGTCTCAACCTTGCAATTCCAACATTTAGGAGGCCAAGGCAGAAGGATTGCTTGAGCCCAGGAGGTCCAGACCAGAGTAAACATAGTAAAACCCTGACTCAACAAAAAATAAGAAAAATTAGCCAGGCATGGTGGCATGTGCCTGTAGTCCCAACTACTCAGGAGGCTGAAATGGGAGGATGATTGAGCCTAAGAGTCCAAGGTTTACAATGAACTATGACCATGCTACTATACTCCAGCCTGGAAGATACAGCAAGACTCCCTCTCTATTACAAAAACAAAAAACACAAAAAACACAACTTTATTACTAAAAAATACTGATGATCACCTGAGTCTTTAGCAAGTCATATTTTTTTGCTGGTAGAGGGTCTTGCCTCAACACTGATGGCCACTGACTTATCAGGGAGGTGGTTGCTGAAGGCTAAGGTGGCTGTGGCAATTTCTGAAAATAAGACAACAATGAAGTTTGCCACATTGACTCTTTCTTTCAAAATTAGAGTTGATCCACTCAAACCCTGCCACTACTTTATCAGCTAAGTTTATGTAATTATTCTAACTCCTTTGGTGTCATTGTAACAGTGTTCATAGTACCTTCACCAGGAATAGAGTCCATCTCAAGAAACTACTTTCTCTGCTCATCTATAAGAAGCAATTCCTCATCCATTCAAGTTTTATCATGAGATGGCAGCAATTCAGTCACATCTTCAGGCTCCGCTTCTAATTCTAGGTATCTTGCTATTTCTACCACATCTGCAGTTACTTCCTCTAGTTAAATCTTGAACCCCTCAAAGTCATTCATGAGGGTTGAGATCAACTTATTCTAAACTCCTGATCATGTTTATATTTTTACCTTATCCCATGAATTATTATTATGCTTATGGCATCTAGAATGGTGAATCCTTTCCAGAAGTTTTCAATTTACTTTGTCCAAACCATAAGAGGAATCACTAGCTATGCAGTATAGCCATACAAAAATGTGTTCCTTAAAGAGTAAGACTTGAAAGTCAAAATTACTCCTTGATATATAAGCTGCAGAATGGATGCTGTGTTAGCAGGCATAAGAACAACATTAATCTCCTTGTACATCTCCATCAGAGATCCTGGGTGACAAGGTGCATTGTCAATGAGCAGTAATATTTTGAAAGGAATCTTTTTTTTCCTGAACAGTAGGTCTCAACAGTGGGCTTAAAATATTCAGTAAACCATGCTGTAAACAGATGTGCTACTATCCAGGATTTTTTGTTCCATTTATAGAAAACATACAGAGTTGAGTTAGCATAATCCTTAAGGGCCCGAGGATTTTCAGAACTATCCCTGAGAACTAATAAAGTCATCAGCTGTTTTACCCCCTAAAAAGAGAGCCAGCCTGTCCTTTGAAGTTTTGAAACAAGGCATTGACTTCTTCTCTCTAGTTATGAAAAGTTCTAGATGGCATTTTCTTACAATAGAAGGCTGTTTCATCTATACTGAAAATCTGTTGTTTAGTGCAGCCACCATTATCAGTTACTAGATCTCCTGGAGAATTTGCTGCAGCTTCTCCATCAGCACTTGCTACTTCACCTTGTGCTTTTACATTACAGAAATGGCCTCTGTCCTCAAACTTTATGGATCAACTTCAGCTAGCTTCACACCTTTCTTCTGCAGCTTCCTCACCTTTCTCAGCCATCGCAAAATTAAAGAAAATTAGGCTCTGGATTAGGTTTTAGCTAAGGGAATTTTGTGGCTAGTTTGATCTTTTAACCAGATCACTATACTCCACATCAGCAATAAGATGGTTTTACTCTCTTATCATTCATATGTTCACCAAAGTAGCACTTTTAATTTTCTTAAAGAATATTTTCTTTGTATCCACAAGTAGGCTAACTGTTTAGCACAAGAAGCCTGGCTTTCGGGATCTCTCAGCTTTCAGCATGCCTTTCTTACTAAGCTTAATTATTTCTAGTTTTTGACATAAAGTGAGAGATATGTGACTCTTCCTATTGCTTGAACATTTAGAGGCCATTGTAGGGTTATTAATTGGCATAAATTCAGTAGTTTTATATCCAAGGGAATAAGGAGGCCTGAGGAGAAGGAGAGAGATGGGGGAATGGCTGGTCAGGAGTGCAGTTAAAATATACATATTTATCAATTAAGTTTGCTGTTCTTATACGGGCATGGCTAACGGCACAATTATAATAGGCTAATGGCACAATTATAATAGTCACATCAAAGATCACTGATGACAAATCACCATCACAGATATCATAATGAAAAAGTCTGAAATATTGCAAGAATTATCAAACTGTAAAAGAGAGACACAAAATGAATACATGCTGTTGGAAAAGTTGCGCTGAGTATTCAGCGCAGGGTAGCTACAAATCTTTAATTTGGAAAAAAAAAACCATAATACTTGCAAAACGCAATAAAGTAAAGGGCAATAAAGTGAGATATGCTTAAATTTGGTTGCAACATGGATTTCTGGGTAAAGGGGACCCAGATAAATTAGGTAAATTAGAAGAGTTAAGAAAATAAATGCAATTGTCCTGAAAACACTTCATCTTAAGGCTGAAAGACAAGAATTCTGACTGAGATATTTTTCCCAGGTAGAAATCCAAAGTACAAGGGGGACCACCCAATAAATTGGAATTTATTTACAAAAAAGTTATTATTTATTCGTACATGTTTAAAATTCAGTCACCTTCAAAGTAGTCTCCATTTTATGCAATACATCTATCAAGATGCTTTTTCCATTGCTCATAATAGTTTTTTTTAACTCATCCATTTTGATGCCTTTTAGTGCTTCTACCATTTTTTTAATTTCACCTCTTCCACATCAGCAAAACGTTTCCCTTCGAGGACTTTTTTCATCCAGGGAAACAAAAAAAAGTCACTCAGAGCAAGATCAGATGAATGGGGAGAGTGGAGCACAGTGGTCATGCCGTTTTTGGTCGAAAACTGCTGAGCGCTCAGTGCAGTGTGGGCAGGGGTGCTCATAAATCACTCATCATGAAACGGACAAAAGCAATCAAAGAATATCCAACAAAAATTCACTGGAGCGGAATGCAGTCTCTCAAAACAACGCTAACTGGTACACTGATGTCAATGGGTTCCTAGAATACTTACCTAGGGGGTGCCTATACCACAAGGAGCTCACCCACCAAAAGAGAATTCCAGTTTTTTGGGGTCCCCTTTCATATAGCACAGTGTCACAACTATGAATGAAAGTATTGCTCTCATCTATGCTGGCAACAATTTTTAAGATGTTGCATGTAATTACCCAGTAGCTGGTATGTATGATGGAAATACTTCTAGCTGATCTAATCGGAAACTTCTCTAGTTCTGTCATTAGTAAGGCCTTTGCTCAGGTATCCTTTGGCTTAGAAGGCAAAATGCCGACAGAAAGAGGCAGGAAACAGGAATATGAACAGGGGATGATTGTAGAATTATAATTACATTCATTCATTCCTTTATTTTTATTTTTTTTTTTTAGAGTCAGAGTCTCACTCTGTCACCTAGGCCGGAGTACAGTGGCACCTCACAGCCACCGCAGTCCTCGACCTGCTGGGTTCAGACGATCCTTCCATCTCAGTCTTCCAAGTAGCTGGAACTACAGGCGTGTGTCACCACACCCAGCTATTTTATTTATTTATTTTTGTTGTTGTTGTTTTAGAGACAGGGTCTCGACCAAGTTGCCCAGGCTGTTCTTGAACCCATGGGCTCAGGAAATCCTCTTGCCTCCGCTTCCCAAAGTGCTGGGATTATAGGCATGAGTCACTGTGCCTGCTCATTCATTCATTTTTTGGGGATTTGTTGTATCACGTAGGGTGGGGCACAGTGGTGTGATCACAGCTCACTCCAGCCTTGAACTCCTGTGCTCAAGTTATCCTACTGCCTCACCCTTCTGAGTAGCTATGTCTGCAGGTGTGTGCCATCATGCCCAGATAACTTTTTTAAATTTTTTGTAGAGATGTGGGTCTCACTATGTTGTCCAGATTGGTCTCAAACTCCTGGCCTTAAGCAATCTTCCCACCTCAGCATCTAAAAGTGCGAAATCACAGACTTGAGCCACCATACGCAATCTATAATCACGCTTAGAATAACAGATAAAATAACAAGGGGCAAGCCTAGCTGAACAACAGTCCTAAAGGCATACACCTCTTTTGCAGGCTTTGGCAAAGACTGGGACACAGTACTTAACCTGGGCTTTATAATCCCCACTCTTCTTCCCACAGGGATAGTGAACATGAAAAATGGGAATCTGCCTTATGTTTATTAGTCATCTACATTCTAGTAGATGGTCTGGGCTTGAAAGCAGGCAGACAGCAATGTCACAGGCAGCCACACCTTTACCCTGCTTACGAACATCTTTATGCAAAGACAGCTGCTAAAGGCTTCAGGAGAGACCTGCTGACAGCAGGTTTCTGGATGTCTTGTTTGTGCATTTTCATAAACACAGGGAACCTGCAGTCTCAATCCTCATAGCAGATGGAGATGAAAAGCAGGAGAGGATGCCTGCCTAAGAAGATGGCCAAAAGAACAGAAAATTTAACCTGATATTGACCAGCCTCCAAAGTCATCCTCCCAAACCTTGATGATCTTGTTCCACAGCAAGCTTGTGGAAGAGCTCAAAAGGGCTTTCATTTTTTTTTTTTTGAGTTGGAGTCTCACTCTGTCACCCAGACTGGAGTGCAGTGGCCACTCCCGGCCACCGCAGCCTCGACCTGCTGGGCTCCGGTGAACCTTCCGCCTCAACCTTCCAAGTAGCCGGAATTACAGGCATGTGCTACTACGCCCGGCTGATTTTTTGATTTATTGTAGAGATGAGGTCTCGCTGCCCAGGCGGGTCTCAAACCTGTGGGCTCAGGCAATCCACTCACCTCAGCCTCCCAAAGGCACGGGATTACAGGCTGAGCCACCGAGCCCGGCTAGGGCTTTCATTTTTAAAATCAGCAGAACAATAAAGGTCAGACACTAAATATGCTTGCTCCTGTTCTCTAATCTTAGCAATGTGATTTGGGCAAGTGGAAAAGAGCCCTAAAAGATGAGATCTGAGTAATGTCTCCTTTGATTTTCTGAAGACTTGGTACACCTGGATAGGAAAAGCCCAAAAATGGCAAAATGATTTATGACTTGGCAAACAGGAGAGTGAAGAGGTCAAAGAGAGGTCACAAAGACAGAAGCATGATGTGCTTGAAGGTGAGGAAACCCAGTAAGAACAATCTCTCTGAATGGTACTCTAATTTTAGGAAAATTTCAGGCTACATCTATCTTACTTGCCTCTTTGTACCTGAAGAAACTATAAGTTTTGACTGTACAAACCTCTAACTTTCCTTCTAGTTATCAAAGCTAAGGAAGAACACTGGGTCAGAGAGATTTAAATGGACTGGTACATTTCTTATTTCTAACTCTCTCTTCTCAGAGCACCTAGAGATTAAGAGGAGCAACCACAAGCAGCACTCAGTTTACAGTACAGGGAGAAGGCAGGGAGGGAGCCAAAGAATAAACAGACAGTATCAACCAGCCAGGACTTTCTAGAAGACCTGGACTACTAATGTTGAAGAGACTAACCCACCGCTGCTATTAAAAACAAGATTCTGGTCTGCATCAGCCTAAAAAGAAAGGCAAACACCTGCGGAAGCCATTAGAGAAATTAGTCCATTGTTACTAACCAAGGAGCAATACAAGATCCCCTAAGAAAAAAACAACAGTAAGTTAGTGCATGAAAGGTTTGGAAGGCAATGTAAACTCAGGTCATGGTTAAGCCAGGGGTATGGGGGAGAGCGCACAGGTGGGCTGGGGGGAGCACACGGAGGAGGCAGTCTGACACAGGAAAATCGAGGGGGAGGGAAGGGGAGAGAGAGGAGGTGGTAGCAGAAGAAAAGGAAGGTAAGATGAGAACAGAACATTTTAAACTAACCCAGAACTCCCTTTTGAAGGACAAGTCACGAGGCAAGATACAGCTTAAAGGCATCAGTCCCACATTTCACCACTGCAAAGATAACACAGCTTTCCAAGCGTGCATGGAAAAAGGACGAGGCAATCCACAGCACCAATTACCAGGGCTCCACAGGATTGCTGAGAGAAAGTCACCCAGACTTTTCAGCAGCACTAAGTGCCAGCAGCCTTGGCGCATATGTTTAAACTGCTTCCCTGAATAAACTGTGGTACTGGGAAAATCATAGTATCTCAGGAAAACATATTTCACTACAAGTGTCTGCCAGGCTAAGGGAATGGAGACACTGTTAGCTTCACTGCTGGTGTATGCACACACCTCATCTTTGCATACACAGAAGAGAGAAGGACACAGGCTGGGAGTCAGAAAGTACCTCTGTTCTTCCTCTATGGTGACAGGAGAAGACCAAGACCCTTGCTCCATCTGTCACACCACAGCTGCTTCAGGTCATCCCTGAATTTCTTTCACATTTACAACTTTCTCAGACAAATAAACCTGCACTTGGTTTTCCTTTTGCTTCTTCTTCTTCTTTGAGTCAGAGTCTCACTCTGTAGCCTAGACAGGAATGCAGTGGCATGCTCACGGCCACCGCAGCCTCAGCCTGCTGGGCTCAGGTGATCCTTCCCCCATCAGCTTTCCGAACAGCTGGAAGTACAGGCATGTACCACCATGCCTGGCTAATTTTTCTTGGTTTATTGTAGAGACGAGGTCTTGCCAAAATGCCCAGGCTGGTCTCAAACCTCTTGGGCTCAGGCAATCCTCTTGCCTTTGCCTCCCAAAGTGCTGGGATTACAGGCATGAGCCACCACACCTGCCCTCCTTCTGCTTCTAAGAACGCAAATACTAGTACGTTACGTGATAACATCAGGAAGGCAAAATACAAAGGTACAAAGGTTGTTCCTACTTTCTTAGTCCTTTTGGGCAAAGAGACTTCTCAAACACATCATAAAGCTCTATTGCAAGATGGTTTGTGAGAAACTATTCACTTAGTTAAGGAAGAAGACAAAGGCTTGGGGTAAGGCAAGAATGCTTAAGACCCCAGACATGACTGGGCTACATCAAGATGAAAGGTGGGGAGAAGTGACTGACAAGTTGTTCCAAAACACCAATGAAGAAAGAGGAGGAAAAATGTTGAACCATCTCCTCTTTCTCTTGCTTTGCAAGTTTAAGAATACCAAAATATAAGAAAACAAGAAACAAATGTCCAGTTGATAGAAGCCAGGAAAGCTCCATGTCAGGATTAAAAGAAACACAAGGAATGGTTAGAAAGGTCAAGAGCAGCAGGTGGGAGAATGCAACACCCAGCAGTAAGGCTAGTGAACTTCAATTCAGGAACCTGGGGCTAACACTGCTCCTTTAGTTCACCCGTCCCCCATGTCCCTCCCACCAGCCACTCAAAACAAAACAAAACAAAACAAAACAAAAGAAGCAAGGAATCACCTCTCAACCCATCACATTAATTTGATAGGTAGCTTTCAAAAGATCGTGAATGGGGCATGAAGAGGGGGAGACCGAGATGGTTTAGGCAAGGGAATAGGATCTTAAGAGTCAGTCTGATCAGGTTACTAAGACAGAAAACCCACCTTTTAGGGAAATTCAAGTATTTCAAAATAAAGCATCTCCACAGCTATTCTGCTTAAGAGAAAACCACCAACCCTCCAGCCTCCCTGAAGTAATGAAGACAGTCCATGAAAAGATAGCCCATAGTCACTGTACATGCAAACGGGAAATTAAAATGCAGCCTGAGAAGCAGTCATCATCCTCACTCTGGTCTGGGGCCCAATGGCTGTCTCTGTCCACAGGCTCCAGTGAATCAGCAATGCAACTGACAGAGGTGGGAGTGCTCTGGGCATTCTAAACCTCCATCCCTCACCCCAGCCTGTTACTCACAAATAATAACTTAGGGTTTGGCAGCAAGAATGTCCACCATTGTTGCTCAGATGGTAGCCAACTTGGAAGCACTCATAGCTTGGGAGGAAAAAGGGAAGAAAGCAAGCTGAGTATGTACTTACTCAAAGTCCTCAAATTCCAAGTCGGTTCCCTCTACTGATGGACCCTGGTTGTCTGAGGAAGAAGAGGAGGTGGAAGAACGGAGACGGTTCTGTTGGTAGCGCATGGAGCGCTGGCGAATACTGTCTCTCCGTGAGAGATACTGGATCATCCTCTGGGCGTAGTATGCAGCAGGAGATAATCTGAGAGAGACAGAGATGGACAAACACAAACTAGCACTAATGTGGGGAATACTGTGACAGTAAATCTAGCTCTCCCATGGCATCTCCCTGCTGAGGCGAACTCCAGAGACATGAAAAATAAAGGGCATTTAACTCACCAGGAGGGTTGTACAGCAGAGTATGCTTATGAGACTATCACCAGTGTTTCTCTTCTGAGATAAGGCAAACAGGCAGTTTAATCAATCATCTTCTGAGGAAGAGTTGCCCTTACCAAGAGGATAACATTAGATCTTTCTTTCTAGCTTCCTGAGGGGACCCTTTTAGCCTGTTGGGGTGCTCTTTACAGAGATTCACAGCTTTTTCCTGATCACCATCCATACACAAAATGTAAAAAACAAAAGGGACCTTAGCAATCATCTAGTCTTTCATTTTATAGATGAGAAAACAGGTCAGGAGATGGTAAGCCTTACAGGATTGAAGAAGGCATCCGCAGGTATCACCAGGATTTCTTTCTTCTCCAACAAGTACACATAGCTACAGATCTGTCCTAGTGCCTTAGAACAAGTTCTTGGAACCTCTTATCTCTCCCTTACATATTAATCACAGATATTTGTGACATGGAAAAAATATTCAGGACAGAGACTGAGAGTGAAATATACTTGGGGGAACAGAAAATCTAACAGAAAAAAAGAGACTTTTCTATTTTCTATTTCTTACAATCAGAGCATCAGAGGCTACATGGACACTTAACAATACAGAAGGTAACAGCTGTTCATCTTTATTCTCTAGCTATCCAAGTAATCAGCTTAGGTCTCTATTCTTCAAACTATGGCCTTAGTATCTTGCTACTCCATGAAAACTTCTAGTGCTCCAAACAATTCCCCACAATCTTCTTTCTTATGTTTTCCTCCATATCCCATTACCGTCATTATTATGAGGTTATGAACTGCTAAGAAATTTCAAGACATGAAAGCTGCCAGAGGCACACACTCTGACTCAATAATTCCACTAGGAACTCTATCTTACGGAAATAAACAAGGATACAAGCATATATAGCAAATAAATATACATGAAAGTTCTTTTGCAACACTGTCAGCGTTCATGAAAAACCGACAACCCAAATGTCCAGTAACAAATTAATTATATCCATACAAAGAAATACTATGCAGTGATTAAAAAGAATAAATTATCCCTACATACGCACAAGGAAAGCCCTCTAAAACAAAATGATAAGTGGGGGGAAAATTGAATGGTCTGTATATACTAATACATATCTTAAAATATGTTTCGGTGATGAGGAAAAAACTTATAACGAGACAGTAGTTCTAGGAGGATTCATGGGGACTTTTTAATATTATATACTTCTATAATGTTTGACTATAAAAGGAAAAAAGCATATACCTTCTGAGGTTGTTTTTCATAGAAATCTGAAAAAACTGAGAATGTAAACAGAAATAGTTATATCCAAATGGTACAAAACATATTTGCAAATATCTTGCAAAGAGGTCTTTAGTGAGTCTACTGACCCAAGCCAAAGTCAACTGCTATAGGAACAGAGGCTGCCTCTGAAATACCTGTCATCAGAAGTGGTGTCCTTCTGGCCAACCAACAGATAAAATCCCCACACAGACCAGGTAACAATCTTTGGAACTCAAAAATCTGTGTTATGGACCAACGAATTCAAATTGTCTTTGTACAGCAAGTGGGCATGGGATGCACAGAAGCCTTGGCCAAGATAATCAGAGTACATGAGTTATCTCCTAAATGCCTCAACTGGTAAAATGTTCGCTATCTGTCTGGGCTTCTGTTCCCATGCATTCTGCAGGGATGAATCACGGAATCCTGTATTTTCAACAAACAGAAGACAATGCTGGTGTGTTGTTCTTTTATCAACCCAATATACAGAAATCTTCCAGCACAAATCAAGCACCACGGTTAAATTCTCAAGTCAATCAGACTAGAAAAGAATATAACAGAGAAAAATTCCACGAGGAGAAAGAAGATCTTTTTTTTGGAACTGATTCTGAAAAGTGACCATGAATATACTCACTCCTCAATTTATAACCTACACTAAGTGATAGAAAAATTATAATATTATTGGTGATAAAGGAAGCAATAGTGTTAATGCTAATGATAATAAAGGTTGCCCTTTTATGTAGGGGCAAAATTTCAGCACTAGGTAGCCCCAGTTGTCTAATTCCACAATAGGATAAGAACTCCCCAAGCTCTAAAACTATGGTTTAAAAAAAAATAACAAAACCAAAGGGATTCCTGACACAATTATTAAATATAAGTACATCCTATCCCTGTCCTTTTAGGTATCCAGAGGGAAACTAAGGATCTGAACACTGAAAAGATGTCTCACAAAAGTTTCGACCTACACATATTGTATAGGGTGAAGCCTAAGAGGAAAAAGAAATCAAACAATAATGAAGTAATAACAATCATCCTCCTAGAAGAGCTGAAAAATCATCAAACAATCCTAAAGTGTTCCAAGTAAAAATTTTTAATGTTTAAATAAATTCTTTTTTTTTTTTTTGAGTTGGAGTCTCACTCTGTCGCCCAGACTGGAGTGTAGTGGCCGCTCCTGGCCACCGCAGCCTCGACCTGCTGGGCTCTGGCGATCCTTCCGCCTCAGCCTTCCAAGTAGGCGGAATTGCAGGCATGTGCTACCACGCCCGACTGATTTTTTGATTTATTGTAGAGATGAGGTCTCGCCGCCCAGGCGGGTCTTGAGCCCACAGGCTCAGGCAATCCACTCACCTCAGCCTCCCAAAGGCACGGGATTACAGGCTGAGCCACCGAGCCTGGCTTAAATAATTCTTAAATGTTTTCTTCAAGGATGAATACTTTCTCCTCCAAAAAGTCTATTTTCTGTTCAAGGGGGAAAAGGTAAAAATACCAATACCACAAAGTATAATACTTTCTATGATAAAGAGATCAGAGTAGGAATAAATATCAGATTTGCTACATGAAAGGAGAACAAATAATAGTCTTTAAAAATCTTTGTTGAACTTTGCCAGGTTAAAAATTCTGGGGATGAGACCTCATTGTGGTCCTAAAAGAAACTGTCTCATAGCAAGAACTTCTCTCTATCTCAGCGCTTCAAAGTAACTGAGTCACATGAAAAATGTATCCTCTCATAGGCAGGGCTTATAACTTTCAAACATAATTAGAGACTAATAAAAACTTCTTTTCTTTGGTTGTCTTCCAAGGTGCCTAACTATTTAAAATCATCAATTTCTGTCCCCTGATCCTTAGATTTGTCATTTCTGGGGTATGGGAAAGAAACTAAGAGGATTAATGGACTCAGAAAGAATGCAGAGTAACACAATGTAATCCTGGTAATAATAAAATCATCTAATATTCCTGAAATCAACTTGGTCTAAGATTTTCCCAGGTAGATTTGAAATTCTTAATCTAGTATAAACTCATTTAGCTTTATCTGACCTAAATTACTAATCTGCCAATCCCACAATTATAAATTACCCTTTTCTTTTCCAAAACTTCACAATGTGCTCTTTATGTGCAGGTTGTGACTTTTTAGATCACTAACAGAATCAGTAAAAATGGGTGCAGTGGCTCACGCCTGTAATCCCAACACTTTGAGAAGCCAAGGCAGGAGAACTGCTTGCACTCAAGAGTTCAAGACTAGCCTGGCAAGGCAACATGGCGAGACCTCATCGCCACACACATACACACACACACACAAATCAAAAAATTAGCCAAGTGTGGTGGCACACATCTGTAGTCTCAGCTAACCAGGATTGCCTGAGGCCAGGAGGTTGAGGTTACAGCAAGCCATAACAGTGCCATTGCACTCCAGCCTGGGTGACAAAGTTAAGACCCCGACTCAAAAAACAAACAGAATCAGGAAATCTGACTGTGACAACTTCGAGGGCTGCTCTCTACAAATAAATGTTACACAACAACATCCCATGCTTCAGTCTTCAGTTACTGACATTTGGGAAGGGCTGAACTCGTCTGAATGGTTTTTGTTTTCACTTTTTTCCCTCTTCAAGAACTTTTCAAATATCTTCTAATAAGTGTAAAGCAAGCATTTTAATAGAATGCCAAACCTGTTTTATTCAGTTACTTTTTCTTCAGTCATCTCTTCCTTTAGGTAGTCTCCAAAAAAGTCATTTTCTGAAAGAGTTTGACTTCTGCCCTTTGATATTCTAAATTCTCTCTCAAATTACAGCAAATAGGGTTTCTGATTGTTTAATTTGTAAGTAATGTCCATATGAGTAAAAAAAAAAATGTGTTCCCGTTGGCTGTTCATCTGAATAGTAGGTAACAGCCTCTCTAGTCCAGCAGAAAAAGAATATCCTATGACTGCCTGTGGCCTTCTTAGGTCCCTCCTCTAATACCCACTTGCAGAAATGAGCCCCAAAAGACAAGAGCTCAGTCATAACCCTGTCACCAGAGGTACTATTCACTTACCTGCAATACTTCCCAATCACCTGAACCACCTGTCTCAATAACCATAACTGACAAGTCAAAGAGCACCAGGACCAGAGAGGCACAGAACGGAACTTTCAACAGCTTGGCAACCCCAAGGGCCGCCCCTCCCCCCAACCTAGTGCCATTTCTCACTTTGGCCTTACCTCGCTGGGTCTGGGTAAATTGGGTGCTCTCTGGATCCTGCTCCATCATAACGGGATAATGAAATGAGGGAAGACTCCAGCAGCCTCCTAGCAGAGATTAAAAAAATGGCAATAATCCCTGTCAATTACCAACTCAGAGGTCATTCATAAGGAAAAATGGGGGAGAGATAAATAGTATCCCCCTCTGCAACCAGCTGACACCTGTTATCTGAAAGTACACCCTTCCTACAAGCTAAGTAGGTGGAGACATAAATAAGGAGCTACAGTGCACCCATACTGTGTGTGGCCACCATATTCTGCTGAATACTGCTCTTCAGTGAGAAATGAACAAGTGCTTCAAACACATGATCTTATTTCTATTTGCAGTACCTCCAGTAGACAAATAGGAGGTTCGGATCAACACAGGAGGGAAAAATTAATCACACACAGAGATTTTCACAAAGTGCTAACATGTATCTTGGTGTTCAGACCCTCCATGCCATCATAATCCACATACACTTGTGTTCCACTCAGTCTGCTCTGCTCATGCTCCTTTTGTGAGAATAAGTACTCCTCAGATGTAAACTAAGATATAGCAAATAAAAATATAAAAATATGAGTACTCCTAAGGCTCTCTTAACAACTGACAAAAACATTTACTTATATAATCTAGCCAAATCATAAATTCATCTTATCATATGTGATGCAAATACATTATACTAAGCACTTTTTTAATGCCAAGCAATATAGCAAGCACTCTACAATCTCTGTTTAAACCTCACCACACCCAGAAAATACCAATTACTACATAAGTGCCAGGAGTCCAGGGAAGGACTGTCCTATGTCCAAAATGACTCAGAGCTCTATTTTGTACTTCAGGGCCATCCAAGGTCCAGGCAGGAAACATTGCATATATATTCACTGTGATCTACGGAGAATGACAAACAGGAGAGTATGTGTGCCATCACTTAGCGCCAGCCAATTGTTCCTATGCTAGAATTTGGGCTCAGTATCGCTGGCTCTCCTTATCTGTTAAGGAAAGCTAGAAATCTGAACTTTTGCATGAAATCTCCTGATTGTCAAATTTTACCTACAACACTATTTTTCTTTTTCTACAACAAAGGTCAGTTAAAACACATATGATAAACGTGGCCGAGGGGTTCCCTGGCTTGCCATGTCTCACATAATGCTTCCCAACTCATATGTGTCTTGGCAGCCAATCAAACTCTTGCCACAGCTCACATTTCAAAGGAAATGGTCTCAGAAAGATATGAATATTGTTCCTCTCCAGCAGCATCTTGCCTGCCTTTCCCAGGAACAGGTCCCGGCTCCCTGCCAGACTCTTCTTTAAGGCAGATCTGCAGGATAAGGACAGCAGCCACCAATCTTTTCCAATTGAGTTAATTCAATTCGCTGTTATTAAAAACCAGCTGGCTTTAGGTATAGTCATGTGCAGTCACTTTATCCCAGCAACTGGCCCACCGCAGCATTTCCCCTAGCAGCCTGGGGAAGAGAAACGGCAAAGGCCCCATCAAGCTGGCTTGCAACCTTTCCTATCCAAGACAACCAACTCTTAAATGATGTTTTCTATCTAGATAAGGCCTTTATCTCCACACTTAATCACCTGTAACAATCCTACTACTGAATGGAGAGAACACAATGTAACCACTGAGGAAGAGAAGAAAGCAATAAAATATATCTCTCTGGTTTAAAAACCTGCATCTTCAGTAATATCACTAGGTTCACAGAGCAGAAATGCTGCATTTCATCAATTCTGAGACTTTTTTCTTTCTACATTTTAACATGTCTGAAATTGGGGTGCATTTTACAGTTATGTGACAGTTTAACTGGCAGGATTTTTTTCTTGCATAGGAACACAAAATAATGGCATGTTTCTGAGTCTTTGAACTCAGAATGTTTGGGAGAGGAGGGGTAGTGAGGGGTACATAGGCTGGAGAAAAAAAGAAAAGCAACATTTTGAGAAGGGTATCTATTCAGGTCATTTATGCCATCTTACATAGTGCTTATTCATTATTAATAAATCAATTATTTAGGAAATGGATGGGAGTTAAAGAATGGAAGCAAGGTCTAGGAGCAGATGACTGCCCGGGAATACTTAGAAACTTGCTTCACCCAAAGTGCTCTGGAGTCAGTCCTGAATTATCACTGAGCCCTGGTGAGTTATCCTCCAAATGACTGCTTAGTAAGCAGAGGCCCTTTGGCAAGGAGTATCCTCCGGTGTGACCAAATTATATCCGTCTTTGGTACTTCTGCCTGGAAAATTATCACAGTAAGGTACCCCCTACTATGCCAAGGCAACAATAGTACTGAAAGAGAGAAGATGACTTGTCAGTGATGCTGCACAGGAGATTTCTGATCTGGAAGAGTTTGTATCAGATAACTTCAATTTTAATGACTCCATTTTATAACCCTGCAAAGCCTACTTCCCACCCTAACTTCCTACCTTAATTACAAAGACTTCTTTAAATCAGAGTAGAACCAAAATGTTAAACTCTTTATCTCTGGAGAGTCCCTGATGAGGTTCTTTTGGAACATACATGCCCTGTGCCTACTTATTATGGAATCTACTGGCACCATTTGCTGCCCAGACAATACAGTGGAACTGGCAAGCCACATGTATGTGGCATTTTACTGCTAATACACAAAATCAGAAGAACCAATCACTATGAATAGCACCTCCCCACATATACATGATGAAGCATAAGTTCTGCACAGTTACAACATAAGTACTATCTGAAGTAAAAATAGACTTCCCCAATCGGTGTGGAATAAAGAAAAAACTGGATTTACTAGCGAGGAAACACCACTACCACCGTTCCTAGGAAACTTAGAGAAATATTTTTCTCTACTAGTATAACTTCTTACAGAGGACCATCATGAAATGGCACGAGAAAATGGAATGGGATGACAGCTGTGTGCCTTCCATTCTGGCCACAAATTTGACTTGACTTAATGATATGTCATGTGAAATCAGGGAGGGTATAGGAAGGGCTCTCAGATAAACTTGTTCAAATGTGAAGCTGCCATTTCGTTCTGACAATTTATAATCTCAATTTAGAAATGTTTTAAGAACCACTGATGCTTTGGTAAAACAAAAATCAAAAACCTTTTTCTATTCTCTACAAGCTTGCCTGGTTCATTCTCTATACCACTGGTGTCCAACTAAGATGCACCAGGGTTTATGCTATTTTGATCCACTGAAGAGCGGGAGAGAAAAAATAATCACAACTTTTGCCTTATAATATGTAATTATAACGTATAACACACATACAGATTACTCAAAAGCCTTTTACTAATAAAGGGGTTTTTTTTTTAAATTCTGAAGGCCACTTCTCTATCAAACTATACATTACTTTAAGAATATTCAATATTTAAAAAGGAACCACAAATACAAAAAATATAAAATAGTAACCATAAATATATAAAAGTACAAATATACTCATATATAGATACAGCAAAGGAGAAAGAATGATTTTAAAATATGATAAATATTAACACTTAGGGAAGGGAATGTGAATGAAGAGTATATGGAATTCTTTGTACTATTTTTGCAGCTTTTCTGCAACTTCTAAAATTATTTCAAAAGAAAAATATCCAATATACAAAAATCTAAAAGTAAAATACTGAAACTAAATAGGTAGCCATTCATTTTCAAAAGAGTTACTTTCTTTGTGTGTGTATGTGTGTACTGGAGTCTCACTCTGTCACCCAGGCTGGAGTGCAGTGGCATGCTCACAGCCACCCCAGCGTCCACTTGCTGAGCTCTGGCAATCCTTCAGCCTCAGTCTTCTAAGTAGCCGGAACTACAGGCACACACTACCACACCTGGCTAATTTTTAATTTATTGTAGAGTCAAGGTCTCACCAAGTTGCCCGGGCTGGTTTCCAACCCGCGGGCTCAGGCAATCCACTCTCCTTGGCCTTCCAAAGTGCTGGGATTACAGGCTGAGCCACTGAACTCAGCCAAAAGTTACTTCTTAAAAAGGATTTCTTCAAACCTGCTGCTCTAAAGCAGATTTAATAAACTATAGGCCCTGGGTCAGCTGCTTGCATTTATAAATAATGTTTTAACTGAACTGTCACATTCATTCATTTACATATTATCTGTGGCTGCTCTGGAGCTAGCAAGGCAAAGTTGAGTAATTCTGATAAAGACAAAACCTAAAATATATACTACCTAGCCCTTTATAGAAAACATTTGCCTGCCCCATTCTAAAATATTTGCTTACATAAAATTCCTTGAAAGATAAAGTGGAATCACTTAAGAATGGAACAGAAAAACTTGAAATCAAAGTATTATGCACTGGAGAAAGCCATCAAAAATGACTATTAAGCCCTGCTAAAATCATAAGTTAATAGGCACACAATTCAAGCTGCAAAATCCCTAATATTTTAATTGAATACAACTATTTTTTTCTCATCTGATTAGTATTCTAAAAATGTGTAAAGGGGTTCCCTGTATCAGCTGTATTCTTTGATAGCTAGGAAGATAACAAAAACTAGTCAAAGAAAGCTCAGGAAGAGAAAACAGTTGTCACGGTAGATGAGACATCTAAAAGAAAGGAATCTTTACTTCAAATTTAATGGACATCAGGGTTGAAATGCCAAGAGTCTGGGTACTTGTCTAGACAGAATAAACAAGCCAGTGACAACTCCTCCTTACTAAACAATTATACCCTGAAGACATTCTTTTAACTGGTTGTCAGATCACAGAGAAAAAAATCAGTATTTTAACGCAACCAAACATTTTCAGACCTTCTCCAACTACTGGAAACAGTTGAATTGCCAGAATTCTGTGGCCTCTACTAAGAAGGAACACCTGCTCCTGGAAGCAAAGACGCCACTGGTGCTCCATGCCTAATGAGTAACTTCCTAGCCTAGCTTTAATGTCTGGATTGCATCTGCTACCTCAGTTTAGGAGAGCTAAACTCAAAGTAACAGCTCCCTTCTGCCTAGGAAATAAAATCCAGATTCCTCAGCTCAGCATTCAAATCTTTATAGCCAAATTCCTCATTTCTTTTAAATATACCATACAAGGGGGCAACCCAAACAGACCTGGAATTTATTTAAAAGTTGTGTATTTATTCTTACATGTTTAAATTCAGTCACCTTCAAAGTACTCTCTGATGCAATATACCTATCGAGATGTTTTTTTCCCTCTGCTCAAAACACTTTTTTAACTTGTCAATTTTGATGCCTTTTAGTGCTTCTGCCATTTTTTGTTTCACTTCTTCCACAGTGGCAAAATGTTTCCCTTTGAGGACTTCTTTCATCCAGGGAAACTTAAAAAAGTCACTCAGGGTGAGATGGGTTGAATAGGGAGGGTGGGAGTACAGGGATCATGCTGTCAAAAACTGCTGAACACTCAGCATGGTGTGGGCAGGTGGGCTTGTAAATCACTCAAGAAATGCCCAAAAGCATTGAAAAGATCTCCAAAACAAATTCACTGAAACCAAATGTAACCTCTTACAATAACGCTATCTGATGCACTGGTGTCAATAGGTTCCTAGAACACTAACCTAGTGGGGGAAGACTGTACTGCAAGGGGCCCACCTTCCAAAAGATAATTCCAGTTTTTTTGGGGGGGTCCCCTCTCATGTGCATGGTGGTTTTCAAACTTTTGGGCCTAAGATTCCTTTAACACTCTTAAAAATTAAGAGGATCCCAAAGAGCCTTTGTTTATATGGGTTTCATCTATCAACATGTATCATATTTGAAATTAAAAATAAATTTTTAATACACAAGCACACATTTCATTAGCCATCAGAGTGATAACTTCATTACATGTTATGGAGCCCCTTGAAAACACCATACACTTGTGAAAGAATAAGAGTGAAAAAGACAAAAAACATATCCACATTATACTTTTGACTTTGGGGATCCCATTGTTCTAGTAAACTAAACACACCCCCACCTATGTATGTATCTTGGTCATTTCTTCTTTCTGGAAGAAAAAAAAAAACTCCTTTTCCTCATCATTGCCTATAAAAATCCTTCAAAGCTCAAATACCTAAAACCTCCAGTCAGAAATTCACCCCCTCTTCCCCAATATGCCATAGCATATTGTACCTCTCCTAAGTAGCCTTCTCCCCAAGTCACCTTATACTGTGGTTACTTATGTCTTGTCTCTGCTATTGGACTACAAGCTACATGAAGGCAGGTACTGGGTCCAAGTCATCTTTTTATCCCCATCTAAACTTACATCCTAATTAACATATAATAGGAGACCAATGAATAACTACGTGAATGACTCAGCAGTCCCAACAAGGCTTGGAAGAATAAGCAAGAAGACATATCTGACTGCTCCTCATTGACCCCAAGACATTCAGACAAAGTTCCTAGAAAACTCACACTAAAATTCCTAAAGGAACAAAGTTTTCAGAAACTGCTTATATCACCCTTCATTCCTCTGGTCATGTAAGCCACTCAGGTTAAAGTGCTGACATAGTTGCCCTGATAAACGCAGTGCAACCTGGTCCCTGGGAGGCTCATTAAAACATAAAGTCAGAAGCTGGCTACTTGCCTAGGAAGCTACCAATGGTGCTCCTGGACTGTATGTTTTCTAAAGAGACCTCACAGGAGAAAAATGTTTGTAGGGGTACGAAGGGACAGGAGGCCAAAGAAACATGAATGCACCGTAGCTTTCTTCATTTCCAAATCCTGCTCTGCGAGTCCTAGATCTCTGCCTTGGCGCATGCCCGGGCCAGGAGATGACAAGACTTATTCTCTGTAAAAAAAATAATAATTGTGTGTTCTGAAACGACACCTCTATTATGATTTCCAAACTGACATCTCTGCTTTAAAGCAGAGGCATCCAAGCCTCCCCATTTCACACACTAGCAATTATCATTTAAGTTATCCAATGATAGGCATTCATCTGATCGCTGCAGGGCCCCTGGTTTGAGAGGTACGTTGAGAGCACGTGACGCAGTTGGCAGCAGAGCCTGGCAGGCAATTCCTGCCCCTGCTGTGAGGTGGACCAAGGCAAGGTAGCACTGCCAAAAGGCTGACCTCAAAAAAAAAAGAAGACATATTACAGAAAGAGCTCGCAGGGGCTGTGGTATGGATCAGCCTTATTTTACTATCATCAAACATAAACAACTCATAGGGTACAGAACAATAACTTTCATCAGAATGTTTAAAAACATCTTTATAAAACATTAATGTATTCCTCAATGCCTCTGGGCAGTGAGTGATAGAAGGTAAAACATCAGCACACAACATAATCACACAGACACCAAAAGGGAAGAGGCCAGAGAATTTATACACAGTGTGTAATCATGTATCTGGCTATACAAAAGTCTTGCCTAACAAGTCACCCAGACCCTTCTGGGGACACCTGACCCTTTACTATCTGGTGGGTGGTTATTTTTAATGCATTTGTGAAACAATTGGCACTATGCTTAGCTCATAAACATCCTCAGCACATTACAACATAGTTCTAAAACTTCATTTTATAATTTAAAAAAACTCACTCTGTCAGCATGTAAACTCAAAGGCCCAAGCTGATCTACATGGACATCTTTATTATGTATCCAAATCCATTTTCTATGGGAGACTTGGGAGGTCTGCTCACAGACCACGGACGTTTTTTAAAACCAGAAATTTAGATCAAAAGCTTTTCACCAGAGGATGGGTAAGAGTAAATCTATGGAAAAAAGTTTCACAGCTAGTTCTGAAACTCACACACACATGAGCCCTCAAAAAGACCAGCTAAGACATATAGGTTTAGACTGTAATTAAGAGGCAGTACATCAGGTTTCCCTTGAAGTCAAAAAGATTTATATAATTCCAAAATCCTGAATTATCAGCTAATCTTATTCAGATGAATAGACAAATTCTCAGACGTCTACCTCCAGGTCAGGAGTGATAGCTCAAGCCTGTTATCCCAGCACTTTGGGAGGCAGAGGTGAAAGGACTGTCTCAGGCCACGGGTTCGAAATCAGCCTGGGCAACTTGGTGAGACCTGTCTCTATATAACAAATCAAAAAATTAGCCAGGCAGGTAGCGTGTGCCTGTAGTTCCAGCTACTTGGAAGGCTGAGGTGAAAGGATTGCCTGAGCCCAGCAAGTCGAGGCTGCAGTGGCCGTAAGCATGCCACTGTACTCCAGCCTGGGAGACAGAGTGGGACTCCAACTCCAAAAACAGTCTATCTCTAGGTCCACTAATTCTACAAGGACTATACTGGCAGGATTATTTACTGCATGGATACTAGCAAACCCATGTCTTCTAACATGATGTTTCATATCCTTGACTATTGTACTCCACATTTTAAAAATAAAATAAATTTTAAAAATCCTGGCCAGGTACAGTGGCTCAGCCTATAATCCCAGCACTTTGGGAGGCAAAGGCAAGAGGACTGCCTGAGCCCAGGGGTTCGAGACCAGCCCAGGCAACTTGGTGAGACCTCTCTACAATAAATCTCAAAAATTAGCCGGTCGTGGTGGCATGTCTCTGTAGTTCTAGCTACTTGGAAGGCTGAGAGGGAAGGACCTCCTGAGCCCAGCAGATCAAGACTGCGGTGGCTGTGAGCATGCCACTGCACTCCAGCCTGGGCGACAAGAGTGAGACTCCAACTCAAAAAATGAATAATAAAATGAAATAAAATAAAATAAAAACTTGACTAAGGCCATTCATTAAGAAGGGACAAGTCCTTGACCCTGGTATACTGCAAACACTACATAATGGAAAGTCAAATCTTAGAGCCAACATCAGGAAGGCAAAGAGAGTTAGTAGATGAGGCCCCTCCCAAGAGAATGAGGGAAAAGCAAAACACAGTGGGCTGGGGCATTTATTAATCAAAGACAAAGAGGCAACTTTCCCGGCTCAGGTCTGTTCATGGAAAAAGGTTACTAGAATCTACAGAAATAAACAGGAGGGCAGAGACTCCAGTTGGACCTCCAAACAATCCACTATTAGCCCCTGAGTTAACACAAAGAAAGCTCAGCGTACAATCACTTTTCCTATATCCTGGGTTCATTCTGAACGGCTTTTCTTGGTGACGTGATTTCACTAATTCGCCTCTGGGGATATACTACCTGCCCTTCCACCCTGATCTTGACTTCAGCTACCACCCTTATTCCTTTTGGACTCAGCACTTGACTACACTGAAATAATTTCTCCACCATTTCCCTCTGTCTAGACAACATGAAATTGTCATAAATGACACCTAAAGTACAATTAGTAGAGAAAGTGCAATTTTCACCCTCCTCCCCCATTCCCAAAAAGAATCGCACATTAAAGTCCTCCAGTATGTCAATCAATACTACCCTGATGAAGATTAACTCTATGGAGTCTGGAAGTCGTTTAATTCCCAGCTTGCTAAAAATTATGCATTTCCCCCTCTACAATAATTAGAAGACGCAAATTGTCTTTTTACTAGCACTAACGGCTATAATCTCAGAGATCTGAATGCCTGCTAAAGCAATACCTATGTAAAAAGTCCTTACAAACACTTTACACAGCTGCACTTTATTTAGGGGAATCAGAGACAAAAGGGAAAAAAAAGCCAGGGCAAAAAAGGAGAGAGGCAATGAGAGAAAGGCATGACTAAAGAACACTAGAACCAGACAGTGCAATTATAACTATTAAAAGAAAAAGGTAGTTTGAAGCCAATGCCAGTTCCATGTAAGATGTCTTATATTTTCAAAACAGCAGAATCAAAGGACAGCAAATCATAAAATAATTTATCACTGGTTTTCAACGAGAGAGGGATTCCCCCACAAGACATCTGGGAATGTCTGAAGACATTTTTGGTTGTTGTATCTGGACATTAGGAGTGCTACTGGTGTCTAATAGACGAGGGCCAGGAAAACTCCTCACCATCCTGCAATGCGTAGGACAACCTCCCACAGAATTATCCAAATGTCAATAGTGTTCTGTTATGATGCCTTCTGATATATCTTGATGGTCTGAGACTAATCAAGAAAAACTCTGAGTAACTAAAATATAAGGCAATTCACCAGGCACGGTGGCTCACGCCTGTAATCCCAGCACTTTGGGAGGTGGAGACGAGAGAATTGTCAAATTCGAGACCAGCCCGGGCAACTTGGTGAGACTTCGCTTCTACAATAAATCAAAAAGTAACCAGGCATGGTAGCACCCGTCTGTGGTTTCAGTTACTTGGAAAGTTGAGGTGGAAGGATCACCTGAGCCCAGCAGGTCAAGGCTGCGGTGGCTGTGAGTGTGCCACTGCACTCCACGCTGGGTGACAGAGTGAGATTCTGACTCAAAAAAGATTAAAAAATAAATAAAATAATCACCGGAGCCCAGCAGGTCGAGGCTGCAGTGGCCGAAAGCACTCCAGTCTGGGCGACAAAGTGAGACTCCAACTCAAAAAATAAATAAATAAAATATAAGGCAATTCTGCGTTGGGGCTTTAGAATCAAACAGATTGCAGTTTAAATTCCATCTTGTGTCATTTACTAGCTGTATGACCTTGGACAAATTCATTATCCTCAGTTTCCACACATGATGGGAAATCCCTAGTTCACAAGATTATTATGATTAAGTAAGAATAATGTCAAGTACAGTAGCCTGTACACAGTCCAATACATAGCCACTATTTTTTTTCTTCCTTGGACCACAGCTCCCAGAAAATCTGCAGGGAATATGATGTCCTCTGGCCATTCAAGTCACTATGCCTGAAAAGGTCCTCTGACTGAAGGAAAGACATGTTGAAGAAGGATGGATACTGTAAAGGTATCATTGTGGGTACCTGAGCCCTGAGAGTCACGTGAGCCCCATCCAAGTAATGCAGCAAGAACACTCAGGTATCCATCCACCAAACTGTGCTGGTCCATCCAACTACTGATTCAAACTACAAATACTAAGTGCCTTCTATTGGTTAAATATATTAGTACTCTATAAAATACATATGGTCTCTGTCATAGTTAGTCTGCAAAGATGGCCCCAAAGAAACATACCTCTTGGTATTCTCGCCCTTGTGCAGTCCCTCCCACTGAATCTAGAATGCTCTGACAGGCTTTAACCAAGAGAATGCAGCGAGCTGTGCCGGTTGTGGGGGTACCATTTTAAGAGAACTGTCAGCTTCCGTTTCCTTCCTCTTAGAATTGTCACTTTTGGAAACCTTATGCTACTATGTAAGAAGTCTGTGTCCCTGTAGACTGTATAGTGAGACATATTTTAAAAAGAAAAATAAAAAAAGTCTGGCTACTCTGATGGAGAACCTGTAGAGAGAGGAGCCCATGAGACTATAAGGAAAGGGAGAAAGACACAGTTTGTTCCAACTGAGCTTCTAGATGACTAGAGAAAAACCAAGCAAGACCAGCACAACTTCCGAACGAAACTTATAGTCAATCCAAAGAACTATGAAAGATAGTAAAACAGTTGTTTTAAGTCACTAAGTTTTGGTATGTGGTTTGTTACGTATCAATATGTGACTAAATGGGTTTTTGTGGGTTTTGGGGGTTTTTTTAAAGACAGAATCCTGCTCTGTTGCCCAGGATGAGGTGCAGTGGCACAATCATAGCTCACTGCAGCCTTGAACTCTTGACTCACACAATCCTCCTGCCTCAGCCTCCAGAATAGCTGGAACTACTAGCATACACCACTGCATCTGGCTGATTTTTTTGTAGAAATCAGGGTCTCACTACGCTGCCCAGGCTGGTCTCGAACTCCTGATCCCAAGTGGTCCTTCCACCTTGGCCTTCCAAAGCACTGGGGTTACAGGTGTGAGTCACTGCACCCAGCCTGAAATTGTCCTTTATCTTGTAGAGCTTTCAAGCTAGGTACAACAGCAGCATTATTAGAACTGAGTTCATGAAGTTAGTTTACAGTCTCCTAAAACAAAAAAAAAAATCACATCTCTCCTCAAAGGAACGTTGGCTATCCAAAAAAAAAAAAAAAGGCATTAGAAAACAGACTGTAAACAACAAAACTCAGTGCTAACCTGTGTCTAAACATGAGATCCTGGTATTGGTCAGAAGGGTCAATATCTGTCCTGCCTATCCCAATCAGGCTCTCAATCTTTCTGCAACACACTTCTGCCCCGGATGACTCCCTCTCAATATAGAAGTTGGTGTTAGAATTTGGGAAATTAAGGCTATTTATGCTCCCTCCCTTATCAAGAGGGAGGACAAGTTTCTTTTGCACAAACTACTATGAAAGAGTACACGACAAAATAAGGATAAAATATCTCATTCCTTTGCTATGGACCAAACTACTTTCTATATTATCAAACATTCTAAGATAGAACCTTCTGGCTTATGTTGCAAGTGACTAATGGGAGTTATTGGTATCAGACCTAACACAACAGCTGTGCCTTACTTTTCTATGTACTTTGTTTACTTCAAGTACATAGGGAGACGTCACATATACCCCAGGAAGCCTGAACTCCAGAAACTGATACTAGCAAATAATAGAAAATGGCATGCATGGAAATGATTTCTTTTTTTAAGGAGGGTAATGATAGGGAAAAGGAGAAAACTCGAGTTTCTTGAGCACCTAAACTTGTAAGAGCGACTGATATTTTATCTCATTTATTTTTGAGTAGGAGTCTCACTCTGTCGCTCAGGCTGGAGTGCAGTGGCAAGTTCATGGCCATTGCAGCTGCGACCTACTGGGCTCAGGTGATCCTTCCACCTCAGCCTTCCAAGTAGCTGGAACCACAGGTGCACATTACCATGTCTGGTTAATTGGTTTTTATTTATTGTAGAGACAAAGTCTTGCCAAGTTGCCCAGGCTAGTCTCAAACCCCTGGACTCGGGCAATCCTCTTGTCTCTGCCTCTCAGAGTGCTGGGATTACAGGCATGAACCACCACACCTGGCCAGATATTTTATCTCATTTAATCCTCATAACAACAATTTTACAATTGAGGAATCTGAAGTTCTTAGAGACTACTTACTGTTCAACCTGCCCAAGGCCACAAAGTAGAACCAAGATTTGAACTTAATGTTGCTCAACTCTAAAACATCCTATCTAAAATAAATTACAAAAAGAAAGAAGAAAAGGAACCTATGGAGACTATGAAAGCTAAAACATCATTGAATCACATGGGACAGAAGCAAAGGAAAAAGACTATGAAATGAATAATGCAAAGTGCTCCTAGCAGACTACAGAGGTTATGGGGGGTGGGGTGGTGTGGTGTGGACGAGTTCGTAGATGGTCTAAAACAGTGCTCTCTAACTTTAGTGTACAACAGAATTACCTGGAGAACTTGTTAAGAACACAGGTAGATTGCAAGACTTAGCTTCCCCTTTTCTCCCAGTTGATGATTCAGTAAGTCTGGGTGGACCTAGAAACCTGTATTTCTAAGAAGTTTCCACGAGATGATGATGTTCCTGGTCTAGGGATCAAACTTTGAGAACTGGCCAAAGACACTGTCCCAAGAGCTTTCCAAAGGCTACCTCTGCACTTTCACAGGTCTCACAATAAACACATTCTGAGATATTTACCTCTCTCCCTCTGACCATATCACACCAAAAATAGCACCATGTAGCAGCTTCGAAATTTAGTAGCTCTATGAGGGTCTAAAAATTCGACAACTGTTAGGACTTAACAACTATGATCTTTTGCCTTCAAGTAGTTTTCAGAAAGGTACAAATCAGCTTCTACTGGAATCTGTTCTAAAAAATAAAAAGGGAGGCAGGCATGGGGGCTCACACCTGTAATCCCAGCACTTTAGAAAGGGGAAGTAAGAGAATTGCCTGAACCCAGGAATTCGATACCAGCCTGGAAAACTCGGCAAGACCTCAACTCTACAAAAAATTCAAAAAATTAGCCAGGCACGGTGACACACACCTAGTTTCAGCTACTCAGAAGTCTGAGGCGGAAGAATCACCTGAGCTCAGCAGGTCGAAGCTGCATTGGACATGAGTGTGCCACTACACTCCAGCCGGAGTGACAAAGTGAGATTCTGACTCCAAAACAAAACAAAAAAAAAAGGTAAAAAAGAAATCAGAAAAACAAGCAGAGAAGAAAGAATGCTAAACTTTAGGTAAGACACAAAATTGGAGTTTAAAGGGATAAAAAAAAGTTCCTCCTTGATTTGATATTTTTAAAAATTTCCCAGTAGTTTTTGGTTTGCCTGTTTATTTTAATTTTTGTAGAAATGATGTCTCGCTATGTCGCCCAAGCTGGGCTTGAACATCTGGCATTAAATTATCCTCCCACCTTGGACTCCCCAAATGATGCTGAACATTACTAATCCATCAGAAAAAATGTAAGTTAAAACCACCTTTATTTATGACCTCACTCCTTAGAATGGTGATAAATAAAATTAAAAAAAAAAACACAGAGGCCGGGCTCGGTGGCTCAGCCTGTAATCCCAGCACTTTGGGAGGCCGAGGTGAGTGGATTGCCTGAGCCCACGGGTTCGAGACCCGCCTGGGCAACTTGGCGAGACCTCATCTCTACAATAAATCAAAAAATTAGCTTGGTGTAGTAGCGTGCGCCTATAGTTCCAGCTACTTGGAAGGCTGAGGCAGAAGGATCACCGGAGCCCAGCAGGTCGAGGCTCCGGTGGCCGGGAGCAGCCACTGCACTCCAGTCTGGGTGACAGAGTGAGACTCCAACTCAAAAAAACAAAAAAACAAAAACAAAACCCACAGAAAATACGCTGCACACGGTAGCTCATGCCTGTAACCTCAGCA
The DNA here is from genome assembly GCF_000164805.1 of Carlito syrichta. Taxonomy (NCBI): domain Eukaryota; kingdom Metazoa; phylum Chordata; class Mammalia; order Primates; family Tarsiidae; genus Carlito; species Carlito syrichta. Next base: position 263,687 of record NW_007252349.1, on the reverse strand, counting down.
CTTTGGGAGGCAGGAGGATCACATGAGTGCAGGAGTTCAAGACCAGCCTGGGCAACATAGCGAGAGCTATCTCTACAAGAAATATCAAAAAATTAGCCAGTTGTGACGGCAAGCGCCTACAGTCCCAGTTATTCAGGAGGCTGAGGCAGAAGGATCTCTTGAGCCTGGGAGGTTCAGGTTGCTGGGATTACAGCACCCCTGGTTTAGTGGTATCATGCAAGATTCTCAAAGTGCTGAGATTACAGGTGTAAGTCACTGTGCCCGGCCTGATTTGAATTTTTAAAAGTTTATATCCACCAAAAAAGAAATTAAGAATACAATTTATTTTACCATAGCATCAAAAAGAATAAAATATTTAAGAACAAACTTAACCAAGTAGGCAAAAAACTTGCAGACTGAAAACTACAAAGCAGTAGTGAAAGTAATGAAATAAAACAAAATAAATGGAAAAACAACCCATGTTCATGAAGTGGAGAATTTATATTAAAATGTCTGCTGGGCGTGGTGTCTCTTGCCTGTAATCCCAGCACTTTGGAAGGCGAGGTGAAAGGATTGCCTGAGCTCATAGGTTCAAGACCAGCCTGGGCAACTTGGTGAGACCTTATCTCTACAATAAATTTTTTTAAAAAAATTAGCCAGGCATGGTGGCGCATACCTGTAGTTCCAGCTACATGGAAGGCTGAGGTGGAAGGATTGCCTAAGACCAGCAGGTCAAGGCTGCAGTGGTCAGGAGCACACCACTGCCCTCTAGCCTGGGCAACAGAGTGAGACTCCAACTCAAAAAAAAAATGTTCATATGACCCAATGTAATCTACAGTGCAATGCAATCCTTACCAAAATCTTAATGTCATTTTTTGTAGAAATAGAAAAAAGCCATGCTAAAATTCACATGAAATCTCAAACAACCCTAAATAGTCAAAAATAATCTTGAGAACAATGAACAAAGCTGGAGGCCTCATATTCTCTAATTTCAAAATATGTTACAAAGCAACAGTAGTCAAAACAGTATGGTACTAGCATAAAGACAGACATATAGACCAATGGAACAGAACAGAGACCAGAAATAAATGTTCAGATATATGATCAAATGATCTTTGACAAGGTTGTCGTGACCACACAATTTGGAAATGACAATCTCTTCAACTAACAGTGCTGGGAAAACTAGATATCCATATGCAAAAGAATGAAGACCAGCCGGGCTCGGTGGCTCAGCCTGTAATCCCAGCACTTTGGGAGGCCGAGGTGAGTGGATTGCCTGAGCCCGCGGGTTCGAGACCCGCCTGGGCAACTTGACAAGACCTCATCTCTACAAAAAATCAGCCGGGCGTGGTAGCGCGCACCTGTAGTTCCAGTTACTTGGAAGGCTGAGGCGGAAGGATCGCCGGAGCCCAGCAGGTCAAGGCTGCGGTGGCCAGGAGCGGCCATTGCACTCCAGTCTGGGTAACAGAGTGAGACTCAAAAAAAAAAAAAAAGAATGAAGACCAACCCTTATCTTACACCATATACAAAAATCAACTCAAAATGGATTAAAGACTAAACATCGGACCTGAAACTATAAAACTCCAAAAGAAAACACAGGGAAAACTTCATGACACTGGAATGAACAAAGATTTCTTGGTTATGATATCAAAAGTACAAGCAACAAAAGCAAAAATACCCTAATGGACCACATCAAACTTTAAAACTTCTATACATCAAAGGAAACAATCAACAGAGTGCAAAGACAACCTATGGAATGGGAGAAAAAAGTTGCTAACCTCATATCAGATAAGTGTTTAATATTCAGAATATATAAGCAAGTCCTACAACTCAATTAAAAAAATTACAACAGGCAAAGGACTTGAACATATATTTCACAAACAAATATATGCAAAAGGCCAGCAAGCATATGAAAAGATGCTGAACATCACTAATCCATCAGAAAAATGTAAATCAAAAACACCATTATTTATCACCTCATCCCTTAGAATGGCCACTATTATAATAAAATTTTTTTTAAAAAACAGAAAATATGCTGGGCACGGTAGCTCATACCTGTAATCTCAGCACTTTGGGAGGCCGAGGCAGGATGATCACATGAGCACAGGAGTTCAAGACCAGCCTAGGCAACATAGCAAGACCTATCTCTATGAGAAATATCAAAAAATTAGCCAGTTGTAATGGCAAGCACCTATAGTCCCAGCTATTCAGGAAGCTGAGGCAGAAGGATCTCCTGAGCCCGGGAAGTCCAGACTGCAGCAAGCCATGATCATGCCACTGCACTCCAGCCTGGGTAACAGAGTGAGACCCTGAGTCACACACACCCAAAAAATACATCAGAAAATAACAAGTGCTGGCAAGGATGTGAAGAAGTTGGAACCCTGGTGCGCCATTGGTAGGATTGTAAAATGGTTCAGCTGCTTGCTATGGAGGTTCCTCAATTAAAAATAGAACTACCATATGATCCAACTATTCCACTTCTGGTTATATATCCAAGAAAGTTGAAAACAGGATCTCAAAGAGATATTTGCACACCCGTGTTCATTGCAGCATTATTCAAAATAGCCAAAATGTGGGGGCAGCGTAAACGTCCATCAACAGATGAGTGAATAAAGAAAATGTGGTACAGGCAGAGAATGAAGATTTACTTTTTTTTCTTTTTTCTTTTTGATAGAAACAGTGTCTCATTCTGTTCCCCAGGATGGAATGCAGTGGCATGATCATTGCTCACTGCAGCCTCAAATTCCTGGGCTCAAGTGATCCTCCCTCCTCAGCCTCCCTAGTAGGACTACAGGCATGTGCCACCATGCCTGGCGTGTGTGTGTGTGTGTGTGTGTGTGTGTGTGTGTGTGTAAATGGAATCTTGCAATGTTACCTCCCAGGCTGCTCTCAAATGTTCGGCTCAAAGGATCTTTCTGCTGGGCCCTCCCAAATTGCTGAGATTACAGGTGTGAGCCATAAAATAAAAAATTCTGACATGCCATATATATTTATGAACCTCAAAGACATCATACTAAGTGAAATAAGCCAATCACAAAAAGATAAGTATTGCATGATTCCACTAATAAAAGGTATCTAAAGTAATCAAATTCACAGAAACAGAAAGCAGAGTGAGGTTTGAAGGAGGGGAAACAGGGTTTTGTTCAAATGGTATAAAGTTTCCGTCATGCACAATGAAAAAGTTCTAGATCTACTGACTAACACACACACACACACACACACACACACATAAAACAATACTGTATTGTATACTTGAAAAATTAAGAGGGTAAGCCTATGTCATGTGTTTTTTTACTACACACACATATGCATGCACACAAAAGATTTAAAAGGGTTGCATCTGCCAACAGCACAAAGAAAAGATAAACACCATTTGCTAAGTAAAATGATCCAGCAGGAGACCAGGGAACCAGAGGCTGCAGAAGCTGGGGCACCTATGTGAACGTGTGCAGAGGAAGAAGAGGAGGAGGCAAGGCTCACACTTCCCCGGTGCAGGCGGGAGACAGGCAACAGTGCTAACTACCGCAGTTCTCCTTCTCACACTTTCAGCCTTTGATTCCTTTATTACTACAATCTTCTACACCTGCTCTAACTTGATTTTAATTTCCTGGCAGCTGATACCCATGTCATGCAGCTTTTTCACTGGCACCCACCCCTCTGTCCAAGGTGCTCTGCTAACAGGGAGAGGTGCAGGCATTCTTCTCCGTTTACAAAGTCCATTTACACAGTCCATAAGAAGGCTGCTCTCAGACTGCATAACCTGACTTAACAGAAATTTGCTCACTAAAATGAACCTCATCTAGCAAATAAACTTGGAGCCTCCATTTTGGAAGGAGAGGAGGAGTTTTGTTAATTGTTGCTATTTTAAAAAATCAGGCAGCTTCTCAGGTGAGGGGGCTGTCAGCATGTCAGCCTACAGCAGGCAGGGGAGTCCCTGTGGGTGAATTATGCAGGATGGGTGGGGTGGAGGAGCAGGTATTACAATGTCCGGTGATGGAACTGAGAGGGAGGGCACATTGGAAATAACCTACATCTCACCATCAATCCATTTTGCTTGAGCAAATGCAATGGTCATATATACAAAATTGGGTTAAAACAGAAAACATTTAAATGTGGTTCTAAGGAGAGAAGAAGGGAGGGAGGAAAGGAGGGACGGAGGGGAAACATGTCAGCCTAGTGTAGACTAGGTTATCAAGAAAGTCCATACCTCGACTAAAGAAGCTACTGTCCTACTCAACTTCTGTCAATTGTTATTATGTGGGAATAAGAGCCAATGTTGCCAAATCTTTAGTTTTTTTCAATAGAACCCAGATATCTGAACTTATGTGGAAAAAACTAAAATTTTTAGAAAATTTTTAGGTGTGGGCCAAACACACCTAAGGACCATCTTGCCATCTCTAGATTAATGACATCAAAATTGACTCACACAAATATAGTGCCGTGGCTCGTGCCTGCAATCCCAGCACTTTGGAAGGCAGAGGTGAGAGGACTGCCTGAGCCCAGGGGTTTGACACCAGTCTAGGCAACTTGGCGAGACCTCATCTTTACAATAAATCACAAAAAGTAGGCAGGCGTGGTGGTGTGCATCTGTAGTTCCAGCTACTTGGAAGGCTGAGGCAGAAGGATCACCTGAGCCCAGCAGATTGAGGTTGTGTTGGCGTGAGCATGCCACTGCACTCCAGCCTGAGTGAGAGAGTGAGACTCTGAATCAAAAAAAAAAAAAAAAATGTTGTCAAGCATACTTCCAAAAAGAACCAGAAATAGGATGTACTAGATCCTGCCCTTCTAATAAATATATAAGAATCCAGAAGGGAGAGAGGAAGCTACCTACAGTTTTTTTTGTTGTTTTTTTTTTTGAGTTGGAGTCTCACTCGGTTGCCCAGACGGGAGTGCAGTGGCTGCTCCCGGCCATCGCAGCCTCTACCTGCTGGGCTCCGGTGATCCTTCCACCTCAGCCTTCCGAGTAGCCGGAATTACAGGCACGCACTACCACGCCTAGCTAATTTTTTTGGTTTTATTGTAGAGATGAGGTCTCGCTGCCCAGGCGGGTCTCGAACCCGCGGGCTCAGGCAATCCACTCACCTCAGCCTCCCAAAGGCGCGAGATTACAGGCTGAGCCACCGAGCCCGGCTGCTACCTACGGTTTTAATGGGCAATAAGCCTATTACAAAAAGCAAAATATATTAGGCAAACAAAACCCATACACCTGGTGTTATTGTCTTGGAAGAACCTCCAACGCACCCTTTAGAACACCACTGTAAATGGATATAGTAGTGAAGGGGATCTAGAGGGGGAAGAACGAATACATGGAAAATTGCTCCCTATGTATTTGCAGCACACATATAGATTTCACTGCAGTCCCCAAGTGCACCGACACCCTGAGCTGACATAAGTGATTACATCTTTTCATGTTTCAGTGTGTATACAAAGCACACAGCATGCTCTACACCATTCAGCCCCCGAGAAAGGGATGATGAGGTATAATTTAGATTGGCCTAGCAGGTGCTTAATATGACCTCCACTGGAGGAAGGGCTGCCTGTCAAGCATACTGCCTGGAGGACCTGGGGGCTCATGCCCACCCAACCGGGGCAAGCCTCCTCCCTTGCACGCGATTCCCAAGACAGACATAAAGTAAGGCTGGAAAACCTTGCTGCAGGGCAGACACCACAAGAAACAAGAAATTCTTTATGCACTCATCCCTGCTCGTAGCCATCAAAGAGCCAATATTTAGGGCATCTAGTCCAAAGTATGGAGCGGGGCGGGGCGGGGGAGAGAGAGAGACAGACAGACAAAGACAGACACACACACACACACACACAGAACAAGTGCAGGAATCCCCTACTTCCATCTTCTGGGCCCTCACTGTCTTAATGCCTTTATTACCCTAGTACATGACTCTTTTCCAAATCACATTCATATAAAGTAGGGTTTGGCAAACCATAGCCTGTGGGCCAAATGTGGCCCACTGCCCGTTTTTATACAGTCCACAAGCTAAGAATGGTTTTTATATTTTTAAACGGTTGAAAAAAAAATCAAAATAATTTTTATGACACATGAAAATTGTATGAAAATCAAATTTATTTCCATAAATCAAGTTTTATTGGAACACAGTCACACTCATTTATTTACCTATTGCCTATGACTGCTTTCTTTTTTTTTTTTTTTGTGAGTTGGAGTCTCACTCTGTCGCCCAGACTGGAGTGCAGTGGCCGCTCCCGGCCACCACAGCCTCGACCTGCTGGGCTCCGGCGATCCTTCCGCCTCAGCCTTTCGAGTAGCCAGAATTACAGGCATGCGCTACCATGCCCGGCTGATTTTTTGATTTATTGTAGAGATGAGGTCTCGCTGCCCAGGCGGGTCTCGAACCCGCGGGCTCAGGCAATCCACTCACCTCAGCCTTCCAAAGGCGCAGGATTACAGGCTGAGCCACCGAGCCCAGCTGCCTATGACTGCTTTCAAACTACAACAGCAAAGTTGAGTAATTGCAACAGAGACTGTATAGACTCCGATGCCTAAAATATTTACAAACTCATCCTACACACACACACATACACACACACTCTCTCACAAACTCCACTCAAAAGAATGGCCAATCTTGAGGGGAAAACACAGTCTGTCAACTCCTGATAGTGTACAGCAGGGATCATACTCAGAATTTAAAGAGGCTCAAACACAGAGTGACCTAGTTGGGCAGGTGAATGAACAGTAAAGGAAAGAAAGATTAACAGCAATGGTATCTCTCCTCCACCCTATCTCCACTCTTATATTGCCAAATAGACAAAAAGGTTGCCTAACCACCCTTGACGAAAAATAAAATAAACATCTAAATGTTACTGCCTTATGATGAAGAAGAGAGATGCCTAGATTATCCCAAACATGTATTTATTTATTTTTATGTATTTACTTATCTTTATTTTATTGATTTATTTTTGAGCCAGAGTCTCACTCTGTCACCCAGGCTTGAGCGCACTCGCACAATCATGGCTACTCAGCCTCAACCTGCTAGGCTCAAGCGATCGATCCTTCTGCCTCGGCCTCTCAAGTAGCTGGAACTATAAGCACACGTCACCACACCCGACTAATTTTTTGATTTATTGTAGAGAAGAGGTCTTGCCAAGTTGCCCAGGCTAGTCTCGAATCCCTGGGCTCAGTCAATCCTCTCGCCTTCACCTCCCAAAGTGCTAGGATTACAGGCGTGAGCCAAGACGCAGGCTTCTCCCAATCATTTAAAAGAGCACAGACTAACTGGACCAAAGCCAATATACAAGTGATTGTCAGAGATAAAACAAGGCTATATTTTTCTCATACAAGGGTGTTAGAGAAGAAACAAACACTGCAAGGCATAAGATATTTAGAATTAATAATAAAACTGAAGTTTTTTTCAACCTTGAGGAGGAGCTTCCTGAAAACTCAGCAGTAGGAGAGTCGAGGCAGGAGGATGGCCCATGCGTTTGAGACCAACCTGGGCAATAGAGCCTTGTCACTACAAAAAAAAAAAAATCCAAAATATTAGCCAGGTGTGGTAGCATGCGCCTGTAGTCCCAGCTACACAGGAGGCAGAGGAGGGAAGATTGCCTGAGCCAAGGAGGTCAAGGATGCAGTGAGCCATGATCATGCCACTGCACTCCAACCTAGGCAACAGAGTGAGAGCACAATTCTAAAAATCTTAAAGAAATACGTTATACATCTTAAATTAGTAATAATGAGCACTATACAATTATTTATCATTTACATTAATAATGCTCACACTCCTGGGCACTAGCAACTCCACTTCTAGAAAATCATCCTCTAAAAACACATAAGCACACAAAAGATGCTGTAACACTGTAAGACAGAAAAATAGAAACAATTCAATTTCTATCAGCAGGGGACTGTTTAAATTAATTAGGGTAAGTCCAATTTGGGGGATACTGTGCCATTGTAAAAAGAGTATCAACACATGATATTCTATCAATAAAGATATCACATATCTGTGATATTCAGGTATAAGCGAAATAAGTAAATGGCAGAACAGTAGATTTGGTATGATCCCATTTTCATAAACCAAGAAAAAAAGTTTTCATTTTTTTGCATAGAAAAAATTCTAGAGTGAACACACAGACATTGTTAATAGCAATGATCTCCGAATAATGGCTCTGCAGAGGACGCTCACTTTCTATAATCACATATTTCTGTAATGTTTGATTTTTTTAACAAACGAATTTGTAATAGTTTTGAAAACAACAAAAACAGGCATTTCATTTCCATTTATAATCCCTTGTTTACTATGAATTTTTCAGGCTCTCATTTCCTCATAGTTTCAATAATATACCTTCTTATTTGGGGGTTAGGGAAGAGTGCAGGTAATATTACTGCTAAGAGGATTCATTCATTCATTTGTTCATCAGCTCTTCATCCAAATATTTAAGGCCTTTTTTTTTTTTTGATTTGGAATCTCACTCTGCCGCCCAGACTGGAGTGCTGCCTCGACCTGCTGGGCTCCAGCGATCCTTCTGCCTCAGCCTTCCAAGGAGCTGGAACTACAGGCGCACACTACCACGCCCGGCTGATTTTTTGATTTATTGTAGAGATGAGGTCTCGCCAAGTAGCCCAGGCGGGTCTCGAACCCGCGGGCTCAGGCAATCCACTCACCTCAGCCTCCCAAGGCGCGGGATTACAGGCTGAGCCACCGAGCCTAGCTTTAAGGCCTTTCTTATTGACACAGAGTTAGTGACTCCTCTTTCCTGGTTTTCAGTACAGTCTCAAGACACAAATTAACCTAAAGGTATGTGAATTGGCCTGACCTTAATTCATCCTACTTAGCTCCTCAGTCTATTCTCAACCAGGAGCCAGGGTGACCCTTTTAAAATATAGTATCAGAAGGGCACAGTGGCTTACACCTGTAATCCCAGCATGTTTGGGAGGTGGAGACAAGAAGATTGCCTGAGCTGAGGTGTTCAAGACCAGCCTAGACAACTTGGAGAGACCTCATCTCTACAATAAATCAAAAAATTAGCTGGGCTTGGTGGCTCAGCCTATAATCCCAGCGCTTTGGGAGGCTGAGGTGAGTGGATTAGCTGAGCCCGTGGGTTTGAGACCTGCCTGGGCAACTTGGTGAGGCCTCATCTCCACAATAAATCAAAAAATCAGCCGGGCGTGGTAGCATGCGCCTGTAGTTCCAGCTACTTGGAAGGCTAAGGCGGAAGGATCGCCAGAGCCCAGCAGGTCAAGGCTGCGGTGGCCAGGAGCAAGCCACTGCACTCCAGTCTGGGCGACAGAGTAAAACTCCAACTCAAAAAAAAAAAAAAAATTAGCCAGGCGTGGTGGTACACACCTGTAGTTCCAGCTACTTGGAAGGCTGAAGTGAAAGGATCGTCTGAGCCAAGCAGGTCGAGGCTACACTCCAGCCTGGGTGACAGAGTAAGACTCCAACTCAAAAAATAAAATAAAGATCATGCTACTCTACTTTCGATGGCTTCCCAAACCACTCCAAGGAAAAGGTAAAATTCCTCAAGGCTTAGAAGACCCAACATAATCTCATACCCATCACCTCTCCAACTTCATCTTCTATCACTCCATCCCTTGCTATCCTGTAGCTACACCAGCTGACTGTGCCAAGCATCTCAGGTATTCTGCAATTTCCCTTCTTCTGTCTGGAGTGCCCTTGTCCCCAACCTCATCAGGGTGTGCTCCCATATTTCCTCGAGGTCTCTGTTCCTCTGATGACCCTATTTCAAATAGCAAACTTCCATCCCAGCATGCCCTATATTTCTTATACATTTCTCTTTTTCTCCATAGAACCTATCACCATCTGGCATACTAAATATTTATTTGTTTATTGTCTTTCTCCCATTAGAATGAGAGACTTATTGCTGGTACTTAAGTAGTACATAATACCCAGTAAATGCCTAGTAAATATTTTTTTTTTAGAGATGAGGTCTCGCCAAGTTGCCCAGGCTGGTCTCGAACCCGCAGCCTCGGGCAATCCACTCACCTCAGCCTCCCAAAGGCACGGGATTACAGGTTGAGCCACCGAGCCCAGCTGTAAATAATTTTTAATGGAATAAAGAATGGACAAATGGATCAATCCCAAAGAAATTATTTTACTAGCCCAACTCTCAGAGTTATAATAAAGGCCCAATTCACACACGGATCAGCCTTGGAGGTACTCCTCAGTTCTTCCCTCTAAGGCCTGGGTTCACCTTCCCCAGTTTCCCTTCCTTCACCTCTCTTAAACTAGGTCCCTTCCCTTCCCTTCCCTCCCTCTCTTAAACTAGGCTTTGTCCTTTTTTTGATTTCCCAATACCTGATCCTCTCGGTTCCCAGAAAGAACAAGTCATGATTTACCAATACCACAAATGAAATTATTTTAGTTGTTCTTTCCTTTTTTTTTTTTTAAGTCAGGGGTCTCACTCTGTTGCCCAGGTTGGAGTGCAGTGGTACAATCACAGCTAACCACAGCCTCAACCTCCTAGATTCAGATGATCCTTCCACCTCAGCCTCCCAAGTAGCAGGGACAACAGGCACACATCATGACACCCAGTTGATTTTCTTTTTCATTTTTTGTAGAGACAGGTCCTCCTGCTATGTTGCCCAAGCTGGTCGCAAACTCCTGGGCTCAAGCAATCCTCCCACCTAAGCCTCCCAGAGTGCTGGAATTACAAGCATGAGTCACCATACCCAGCCATCTTCCTTATTCTTTTTTTTTGAGTTGGAGTCTCACTCTGTCGCCCAGACTGGAGTGCAGTGGCCGCTCACGGCCACTGCTGCCTCGACCTGCTGGGCTCCGGCGATCCTTCCGCCTCAGCCTTCCAAGTAGCTGGAACTACAGGTGCGTGCTACCACGCCAGGTTAATTTTTTTATTGTAGAGATGAGGTCTCGCCAAGTTGCCCAGGCGGGTCTCGAACCCACGGGCTCAGGCAATCCACTCACCTCTTCCCTATTCTTTGCCCTTCAATGCAAAACTTGTAAGATCCAGAAGTTAGGGAGGGTTTATTGTATCTTCAGTACCAAAGACAACAATTCCAACAGCTTTATCATGGGCAACTATTCACACCCTGCATAATTAGAAGTAAAGCAAAACTTTTTCTTAATATAAAGATTCTTAGCCAGGTTCAGTGGCTCAGCTTGTAATCCCGTGCTTTAGGAGGCTAAGGTGAGTGGATTGCCTGACACCGCGGGTTCGAGACCCACCTGGGCAACTTGGTAAAACCTCATCTCTACAATACATCAAAAAATCAGCCGGGCGTGGTAGCGCATGTCTGTAATTCCGGTTATTCGGAAGGCTGAGGCAGAAGGATCGCCGGAGCCCAGCAGGTCGAGGCTGCAGTGGCCGGGAGCAGTCACTGCACTACGGTCTGGGCGACAGAGTGAGACTCCAACTCAAAAAATAAATAAATAAAATAAATAAACATTCTTACCTCCACAAAAAAAAAAAAAACCTATCATTATCTCAAATTTTTCAAAGGTTCATTCTCATGATGCTTGGGCCCCAAAACAATAAAAGAAAGCACACACAATCTCAAATCCTAAATATCCTACTTCCAAGCAAATTTAGTGAAAGCCATCCACAAAAACTAAAAGAAAAATAGATCACCAATGGGAAACAGAATCTTCACATGTAATCTGGATTATCCACATTTTATATGGACTATTATCAAAACCAAGAATACCTTCATTGAGACTGATGAAGAATCTTTTAGGAGAAAAAAATACCACAGCACTGACTGGCAGAGATAATAACAGTACTGAGATGCTAAGCCAAAGACCAACAAAATGGTCTCAAGAGAAAGTTGTACTCAACAGGAATGGGGCATCCCCCCCACAAAAAAGAGGAAGATTTATATGATTCCAGTGCTCTCAAGAAAGGCTCGGGCCCTGAGTCATCAGTATGGCACCAATAAGGACAGTTAACCAGGTGCAACAGACTTAACTACAGGATCCAGGACAACCAATTAACTAGTTAAGAACACAGCACACAGTAAAACATGAGAGGTCACCTGAGCTTAAGTTATGGAAGATGTTTTCCATGTACAACTCTAGATAATACCACTTCATTTATTCAACGAGTAACTATTGAGCCAACAGTTTTCTGTAAGACTAAATGATGTGATTATAATAATAGTTATTTTCATACTGTTTTACTAAAAAGGCCAAATAGGGCTTATAGTGTATAGTACATCATAGGGAATACAATTTCAATTTCACGTATTCAATTTAACTAAACTTACTGAGCATCACTGTGAGACCAGGTAGTATTCTAGGTACAGCAGGGATACAGACATAATCACTGCCTTCAGGCAGCTCCCTGAGAGATAAATAATTTTCTGTCATGGGTGCAATATTACAAGGAAGCATAAAGTACACATACAGCAAAGAAGAGAAAGTGGTTATTTGGGGCAGTCAGAAAGGGTTTTTCAAAGGAAATGGTGATAGTTGTGCTAGGTTTTGAATTTAAAAATTGTGTGCACTTCCCATCTAAAGAAACTTAGATGGGAGGGATTAGACATATAAAACCTTTAGGCCCAGCTAGGTAAGTAACAGAAAAACTACTAAAGTTGGCCCTCTTTCTGTAAGAAAAGATTGGTACTTTCCAAATTTCTAGGTCACCTTCTCCCTTTTGTGGACCTATGACTGCCCCTGTAGACATAACCATTTATTTCCCTCCATCAATGATGTTTGGGGCTGAGGGTCCCCTGGAGAATTCCCATGTGACTGAAGCTGAGGGATCAAATAAGTCTGGTGGCCCACCAAGCCTCAATAAGTTTCTAACCGTTCCAAACTCCAAAGGAATTCCCTCACAAAAGTCCAAGAAACTTAGAAATGCAATGAGGGCTTCTAACTCTAATCTTCGATATTCTGGGCCAAATTTTATGCTATGGTTGTCAATGTACTTCCCAGTCTTCACCTGTCATGAGGGAAAAGTAAAGATCAGAAGATGTAAATTCTCAGCCAGGCTCGGTGGCTCAGCCTGTAATCCCGCGCTTTGGGAGGCTGAGCTGAGTGGATTGCCTGAGCCCACGGGTTCGAGACCCGCCTGAGCAACTTGGCGAGACCTCACCTCTACAATAAATTTTTAAAATCAGCTGGGCATGGTAGCACGTGCCTGTAATTCCGGCTACTTGGAAGGCTGAGGCGGAAGGATCGCCGGAGGCCAGCAGATTGAGGCTGCGGTGGCTGGAAGCATGCCACTGCACTCCAGTCTGGGTGATACAGTGAGACTCTGATTAAAAAAAAAAAAAAAAAAAAAGGAAGATGTACGTTCTCAGAACAAAGTTGGACTAAATACTCCAGACTCAAGGCTCTGTTACCTATCTGGAGACAGTGTGGAAACAATTTAGTGTTTCTAGGGGGGAGATTTAGACCAATTTTGATCTCTCAGTTGTTGGGATTTTAACAGTGAACATCCCTAACTGGGATCACTTTATTAGAACTAATCATTGCAGTTCTACAGATAAATAACTAAAACAGAGTTTATCCTAGAAACACTGTATTGGTTATAATTCTACCCAAAAACAATAGTTGCAAATTATCTACCAGACATCCATTTTCTTACAATGAGAGTTGACTGAAGAGTCCCCTCAGGCAGTGATCTACAGGCAGTGATCTCAGGCAGTGATTGATGGAGAAAACCACTGTATAAAGCACTAATTTCAAGTGAAGTGGAGGAAAGGGTGCCCTCATCAGGACCCAGGGGTTCAAATCCCACCTCTGCTTACAAGCACCTCATTAAAAAGGCATTTCCTCACTCTGAATCTGTTTTCTCATCTATTAAAAAAAGAGAGAGAAAAACTGGACTAAATAAGCTCTAGTGTCCCACTGACTTTAAGATGCAATTTTCTTTTTTCTAATACCAGTCTGTAAAAAGGCCAAGGGACTCCTACTGCAAGGAGTCACAATACCCTGATCTTCTCCTGCTGGATCCCTTATTGTCAGAAAAGGCAGTTGTAATATATTGACAGACTACCACAGACAGCTGGGCCCCCACCGTCCACAGGCAAAAGGAGACAAACTGTGTAAGGACTGGTTATTACCACGTGGCAGCACAGAGTTATACTGAAATACACACTGTATGCTTACTAATATAATACTATCACTATTTGCAAACACTATTAATTATCCCAGCAGCACCAAGGATCAAAACATCCCTCCTTAGTCTGTCTCCCATACAAGGTCAAAGAGGAAAACCCTCTTCCTTCAAGTTCAATCACTTCTTGTGAACTCCACTCCCTTAGGAACAACAGTCATCCCCAAAAATAGGCTTGATTATAAGATCCAAACCTCATAAACAGTAGGAACACCTTTTCCTCCCAGTCATCCTAGCTTAGCAGCAGCAACAGCCCAACAGTGACATCTGCTGGAAAAGTAGAAGCAAGGACTGGCTCGGCAGCTGGAGACCATCAGTCCCAAGATGATTAGAACCTGTGTGTAGTATAGCCATTTACACCAGAACGCAGCCACCCGATTCATGAGGAAGGGGTGGCCCTTTTCTAACCTCTGTGCACTTAGAATGTAGTAAGTTCAGTATACCTTATTTTTGAGTCAGCTGTCAGCCCTCATGGTATACCATATCCTAGTTCACTTAAAAGTGACCAAAGCCGGGTGCAGGGGCTCACAACTATAATCCTGGCACTTTGGGAGGCCGAGTTGAGAGGACTGCCTGAGCCCACAGGTTCAAGACCAGCCTGGGAAACTTGGCAAGCCCTCATCTCTACAATAAATCAAAAAATTAGCCAGGTGTGGTGGTGCGTGTCTGTAGTTCCAGTAACTTGGAAGGTGAGGCAGCCTTGACCTGGGCCCAGCAGGTCAAGGCTGCCATGGCCATGAGCGTGTCATTGCATTCCAGCCTGGGCAATAGAGTGAGACTCCGACTAAAAAAGAAAAAAAAAAAAAAAAAAAAAAAAAGTGAGCACATAGGCCGGGCACAGTGGCTCACACCTGTACTCCCAGCACTCTGGGAGGTGGAGGCAAGAGGAGTGCCTGAGCTCATGGGTTCAAGACCAGCCTGGGCAACTTGGAGAGGCCTTGTCTTGACAATAAATCAAAAAATTAGCCAAGCATGGAGGTGCATGGCTATAGTTCCAGTTACTTGGAAGGCTGAGGTGGACGGATCGCCTGAGCTCTGAAGGTCGAGGCTACTGTGGCCGGGAGAGTGCCACTGCACTCCAGCCTGGGTGAGAGTGAGACTTCGACTCAAAAATAAAAGAAAATAAAAGTGAGCATATAAAAATGTAACTACTGTAGTAATAAACGATTTTATAATGAGAAACCTGAGTTACTTGCATATTTTAAAAGAAAAAACCATAAATGTAAAATTGTTGATAGCAAAATGACAAGAGACTTCATTTTCTACAATAGACATTTTTAAAGCTTGAAATTGGCCCAGGAGCAGTGGCTCACACCTGCAGTCCCAGCACTGTGGGAGACAAAGGTAGGAGATTGCTTGAGGCTAGGAGTTCCAAGACCAGCATGGGCAGCAGAGAAAGATCCCAGTCCTACAAAACAATTTTGTGTAAAAATAGCTGGGCTTGGTGGTGCATCCCCATGGTCCCAGCTACTTGGGGGGCTGAGGCAGGAGGACTGCTTGAGCCCAAGAGTTCGAGGCTGCAGTGAGCTATGATGAAGCCACTGCACTCCAGCCTGGACAACAGAGTGAGACCCTGTCTCTAAAAAATAAATAAACAAATGCTTGAACTTTAGTTATACCACAACACATGCTAGTTTTTGGCACCAGAAAAAAAGATTTAAACAAAAATTTCTGGTGGTTCCTTAATAGTTTCTAGGGTTCTTTCTGTTTATATACTTTTTGGGGGGGGAGTATAAGTCTCACTCGACCTGCTACCATGCCTGGCTAATTTTTTTAATTTATTGTAGAGATGAAGTGTCACCAAGTTGCCCAGGCTTGTCTTGAAACCCTGGACTCAGGCAATCCTCTCACCTCGGCCTCCCAAAGTGCTAGGAGTACAGGCATGAGCCACCGTGCCTGGCCTTTTGTTTCTAGATTTTAAATGGACAACTCTATTCTACTCTATTAAGTAATTATTAATATTTTAAATGCACACTATGGTAGCCATTAGTCACATATGGCTATTTATGTTTAAATTAATTAAAATATTAAAAATTAAATTTAGTTCCTCACGAACTAGCAATATTTCAAGTGCTCAGCAATCACATACTGGACAGCATAGATAAAAAACATTTCCATCGGTGTAGAAAGTTGTTGTTTTTTTTTTTGTAGGAGTCTCACTCTGTCACCCAGGCTGGAGGGCAGTGGCACGCTCCCGGCCACCACAGCCTCAACCTGCTGGGCTCAGGTGATCCTTCCGCTTCAGCCTTCCAAGTAGCTAGAACTATAGGCATACGCCACCATGCCCGGCTAATTTTTTGATATATTGTAGAGATGGGGTCTCACCAAGTTGCCCAGGCTGGTCTCGAACTCGTGGACTCAGGCAATCCTCCCACCTTGGCCTCCCAAAGTGCTGGGATTATAGGCGTGAGCCAACACACCCAACCTGGTGTAGAAAGTTTTATTGGACAGCATTGCTCTAGAATAACATAATGAAGTATTTACAGACAAAATTATCCGATGCCTGGGTGGAGAGAGTAGACAGAAGATATAGATGAAAGAAGCCTAGACAAGCAATGATAACTTTTGGAGTCAGGTGACAGATATGCAAGAGTTCACCTATTATTTTTTCCTCATTTCGTTTGTATACATACATTTGAAGATTTCCATAATAAAAGTCAAATAAAAGTGGTTCACTTTAAAAAGATATTATCATATTAAGGAATATACTTGGACAAATCTTTAGTCATGTAGACCAGAGTTCAAATTCTCACTCAGAGACCTACTATGTGACCTTTAAGAAGGGACTCTGGACCAGGTACAGTGGATCCTGCCTGTAATCCTAGCACTTTGGGAGGCTGAAATGAGAGAGGCCCAGTATGGTGGCTCCCACATTAATCCTAACACTTTGGGAGGCTAACGTGAGAAGACTGCTTGAGCCCAGGAGTTCAAAACCAGCCTGGGCAACAGAGTGAGACCCCCATCTCTATATTTTAAAAAAAAAGGAAGAAAAGAAGAATGAACTCTGACTTGTCTAAGCCTCACTTTCCTCAACTGCAAGATGGGAAATTTAATGCCTGCCTTGCACAGTTGTGCTGTAAAAATAAAAAATAATTATTTCAAAGCAAGCACACAGTATCTAACTCATAGTAGGCCCTTAGTAACTGGGATCTCTCATTAACAAATGGTATTTTATTTTTTTGAGTCGAGGACTCACTCTGTCACCCAGGCAGTAATACAATGGCATGATCACATAGCTTCAACCTTCTGGGCTCAATCAATCCTTCCATCTCAGCAACCCAAGTAGCTACCTGGGACTACTGGCACACACCACCACACCTGACTTTTATATATATATATATATATATATTTTTTTTTTTTTTTTTTGGTAGAGACAAGGTCTCGTTATGTTTCCCAGAGGTCTCAAACTGCTGGGCTCAAGCAATTCTCTCACCTCAGTCTTCCAGAGTGCCAGTATTATAGGCATGAGCCACCACACCCGGCTGGTACAGTTTATTTTAAAACATTCGAGCATTTCTCAGAAGAACAGCACATGAAGAGATACAGCAAGAGCAAGATGGGCAAAAGCTGACTGGAAGCCCACCTACACAATGGAAATAGGAACTGCTAGGCTTCTAGCAATTAAAGATAGTTCTTTCATCGCTACCTTTAATAAACTTTTCAAATGTCTACTACACGTTAGGCAGTGAGCAAGCTGCCTTTTCACTTCTCTTGACAAAGAAGAACAGATTCCCATCCTCCTGATGTGGACTATTATATAAGGCAAGTTAATCCAGAACCTGGAATTTAGGAGCTGTTGAACCAGAATTGGTCTCAATCATATGAACGAGTTTACCTTTCACATCCAGTCAAGTCTCCCTGTTTCCCACCCCAAGCACTTAATAACTGCCCACTCTCCTGCCTGTACACACCACACCTTTTCCTCCCCTAGTATGTGCTGTTCCTCTAGAATAAAGCATCTTCTCTCTTCCAAATCCTACCTACCACTTTTTTTTTTAAGATTAGGAAATATAGTTTATTTAAAAACTAAATTGGGGGGAGGGGAGAGCTTGACAAGGCAGTGGTCCCTACCTATCTCTTAAGACTTGATTTTGTAAAGCCTTCCATCATGATACTTCCCTTTCTCTAAAATAAACTATATTTAATCTCAGTATCACACAATGAAGCATTTGATCATTTGTCTACACTTTTGATAAGCTTCATGTGAATAAGTCCTGCCTCTACATAATACTGTAGACTCTGGTGAGTAAAGATCAGGTATTATGTTTCTCTTGTATTCCCCATGGTGCCTAGCACAGTGCTGGAAAAACTGTAACCATTCAACTAATACTTATTGACTGAGTTACTGTCTAAAGCATTCTCCCAAAATAACAAGTACGTGATGTACACAATACATATTCCCACCCTTGTTAGAAGCTTATGTCAGAGAAATTTCAGTTGCTTCAACAGAGGATGTAAGGCAGAGCAATATGCTGTTTGGATCCAACAGGCATATTCTGGGAGTTAGTGATTATGCTAGATTTGACCTTTACAAAATTGTAGAAAGAAGTCCCTAATAAATCAAGATAGATGCGCACACAGCCAAACATGGAACATGTGGTGGGCGATCATCTACACCCACTCTGTTTCTCCCATGAAAGAGTTGGCTAGGATGCAATCCAAGTATGGAGAGGCCTTCCTTCATAAATTAATCTGCCCAACCCAAGGTGAATGTCCATTTGGAAGGTCCATGCAAAGAATCTTAACTGAGTAACTAACGTGCTGTCCAAACGCATATATATATATGTTAAATACAACAGGTATCCCCTGACCCTCACAGATATAAATAAAAAGGGGAAAGAGAAAGCTCTCTTACAATAGAACATCAGTCAATTAATGGAAAGGGATTTTTAAATTACCATTTGGCAACCATTGTAGTAATAATTTGGGGGGGAAAAAAAAGCATCATATCTCTACAAGATTTGGAACTTTCCTTGACCCATACATATATGGATTTTTTTCTATTTCCTTTGTCAAACTGCAGAGTTCCAGAAGATGAAGATTAAGGTGAACACAGTTGTCCAAAGCAACACAATCAGTAAAGAGCCAATATACTAATCTGTACCACACAGAGTTCTCTTTTACTCAATCCTAGGCACTCTATAAGACATTTTCTTGTCTCACAATTACTCGTCCTACAAATATAATCCTTTAAGAAGGTCAAAAAGCAGAACACAGAAAGTCAACGGTTCTATCTCCTCATGTCTCTCTAACCTAAACTACACTCTCCGTTCAAGGCTAAAGCCAGAGCCTTGGGCTTAGCCAGAAATAGAGCTAGCACAGCCAACTGACTCATACAGCTAGGCCTATCCTATCTCTGCCACCAGAGCAAGATTTTCCAAGAAAATGCAATGGGGAGATCAGAACCAGATGCGTGGGTCTCAGACACTCCAGATACAGTCACAACATCTACAGGACTGAAGGAAGAGATACAAGGAAAAAAGCAAGGGAATAAGAAGACGGAAGCGACTGCTTACCTCCTGAGGGAATCTTCCTCGGTGCTTTCCTCAGGCATGTCTTGATGTAAGGCCTCCTGTGATACAGTTCCAGATCTGCTGGACTGAGTGTAAATTCTTTCCCAGTGGCCTGTCTCCTGGTTAAAGGCCACCCCCACAGTCCTCTCCTCCTGCGGACTGGCAGAGCTGCTCAACTCCAGCCTGCTGGAGCTGGCTGTTTGGCCCTCAGTCCGCTCGAGAGGTGGCAACTGGCTGCCACTTGACGGCATGCCCTCAAAGGTACTGGGGACCTGCCAAGAGGAGCTAGCCTCACCAGAAGAGTAGTTAGGTGTGGTTCTTTCCCAGCGCAGGGTATCGTTGTTGAAGGTCAGGAGATTGTGGCAAGCACGGCAGCGATTCAGATGGCCACGGGACAGGTTGGAGTTGTTCTCACTGCTGTGTGGGGTGGGCTGGTGGGAAGGGCCTGGCCTCTCAGATTCAATGTTATTGTTGAGCATTTCCTGGGCCTGTTGCGTCTGGGAAGATTCCCCACTCAGGCTCTGATCCAGCTCCTGAAGCCGGTCATACTCCAAAAAGAAGCGTCTCAGGTCACACTGAAGCTCATGGCGAATGCTGCCTGAGTTGTTCTGGTTGGAGCCACTCCCTCCATCTGACTCTGTTCCCAACCCTGATGCTGGAAAACCCCTCCCTTCTGTGGCTGAAGTGTACACAGATGCCTGAGATCCACCTTCCTGCTGTCTCAGCACAGACAGCAAACTCACCGAAGAGGCACTGGTCCTGGGCGGGGGCATGGATTCCACCTCAGAGCGGGAGTTCAGACTGAGGACTGTCCGGGTCCACTCAGATCCTGTCAGCCCGGGGGCTATTTCTCGGTGATACCTGGAAGGGTGGCTGGACAGAGGACCTCCCAAAGAGCGGCGAGTGGGACCCAGACTGAGGTTGCGCAGCGTGTTGCCGGCAGTGCTGCTCTGGACTGTACTGAAGGCAGACGGCCGGTTCAGGAGGCCCTGGTCCTGCTGCGCTGATGAGGCCTGCTCCGGGGGATGGAAGGGCTCGGTCTGTACAAAAGAAAAGGAAGGAGTAGTAGCTCTGGAAGAAGCAGGGGAGACACTGTCCTGGTGTGGCAAGAGGGAAGGAACTCGAGTGCCAGAGCAGCGGCTGCAAAGGCACAGGATCCCAAGGTGCTGGCAGCACTCAGCTGTGGGGTAACTGACCCGCTGTCGGAGCCTGATGTAAGCGGAAGTCCTGGGACGCTCCATGGAGGACTGAGGGGGAGGCGGTGGGGGTGAGGGGGTAGCAGAATCTTGCACTGTGCTTTGCTCTCCCACCTGGATGCCAGAGGAGCGGGAGGACAGCATGTGCAGGAAATTGTGGAGGAGAGGCGTCCGGCGAACTGGCTGTGATTGCAGGAGGGCACGCTGACGGTAGTGGGATAACTCTGTTCCATCTATGGGGATCTCCGGTTCATCATCACCCTGCAAAGTGGACCAGCAGGAGGCAGGGGGTAGAGCAAGGAAGTGAGATACAACCTCCAAGCAAATAAGTTTTAAAAAAAACTAACTACTGATAATCATTCAAGGAAAACATCCTTCAGGGGTAGGCAACAACTCTCTACCCCTGAAGCACTGAAAACTGACTTTGGATTCAGAATCATCCAATTATTCACTCCCAGTTAGCACCACAACTGAATAAGTACAGCAGAGAAAGCTGTAAAAGGCATCTCTTGCCTCTCTAACCTAAACTACACTCTTCTTGTAAAAGGCATCTCCCTGAGATGGAAGCAAAATGTCAACCAGTCAGAGGCACGAGTGACAAGCTATCCAACACTGCCTAGTGCTGACAAGGGTTACTTCTAATGAGACAATCATTCAAGGGTTTCAGAATTGACTCTCCTGTCAAGATTAATGCTGTAACTTTGAACATATAGTCTGAAGTTAGTTTTAAATCTTGACTGGAAAGAAAGACTTGAAGATCAAGAATTAAAATCCAATATAATCAGAAGTAGAGCACTAGTTTAGAAAATAGTTATTAACGGGTTAGCTGAAGTTGAACTGATGGGCTGACTTACCTGCTGATTTGAGGGGTTAACAATTGCTGTGAGTAAGTAGTGTCCAAGTGGATCAAATCTCACCAGACTGAAATCAAAGAACAAGAAAGAGACAGAGACAAGCATAGAGAGACTATGTTAACTAAGAAGGAATTCGAATTTACAACAATCTCTACTCATGCCTGTAGGATTACCCAGGTATCCACTTGATGCCAGATTTTCAAAAACTTTCCAAGAGATTAAAATAATAAGGCTCAATACATCTTGCCAGAGTAAAGGAATATGTATCAGTGGAATACTAATTTCACTTGAAAAACATTTAGGTTTCCATCATAGGAAGCAGCTACATTAAGCACAGATTCACTCAACTCTAATAGCCCATCCTAACTGTAAAGCATCGAATGCTTCCATACTATGCCATAGGTTCAGTTCTTCCCTTACACAGCAGCTACACTAAAAAGCAGCATGAATCTGGTGACAATGTACAGACCCAGCATCAAGTGACATAGCTGAAAGTAGGAAATTAGTCTATATTCAACTGCAATGCCAAGCGGACCAAAGAAAGACAATACACCAACTTTAATTTGGGCAATGTTTTTTTATCTTGAGGGATAAATTAAATATCAATGAGTAAATCTGATATGTGTATATATCTCTATCTTCCAGTTTGATAAACACAGACAACCAAGGATGAGCAACTATCCACCAAGCTATCTAAGATACCACCCAAACATCTTTCACGTTTTCCCTAAAGAAGAGTCGTCCCAAATGCATTTCAGATATTCAAATGCACCCAAAAAGATTCTAGGCCAGGCCTGGTGGCTCATGCCTATAATCCCAGCACTTTGGAAAGTGGAGGCAAGAGGATTGCCCACGACCAAGGGTTTGAGACCAGCCTAGGGCAACTTGGCAAAACCTTGTCTCTATAATAAAAATCAAAAAACTAGCCAGACATGGTGGAGCATGCCTGTAGTTCTTTTTTTTTTTTTTGAGTTGGAGTCTCACTCTGTCACCCAGACTGGAGTGCAGTGGCCGCTCCCAGCCACCGCAGCCTCGACCTGCTGGGCTCCGGCGATCCTTCCGCCTCAGCCTTCCAAGTAGCCGGAATTACAGGCATGTGCTACCACGCCTGGCTGATTTTTTTAATTTATTGTAGAGATGAGGTCTCACCAAGTTGCCCAGGCGGGTCTCGAACCCGCAGGCTCAGGCAATCCACTCACCTCAGCCTCCCAAAGCGCGGGATTACAGGCTGAGTCACTGAGCCCGGCTGCCTGTAGTTCTGACTACTTGGAAGGCTGAGGCAGAAGGATACCTGAGCACAACAGGTCGAGGTTGAGGTGGCCACAGTTGTGCTCCTTAACTCCAGCATGGGCGACAGAGTGAGACTTTGACTCAAAATAAAAAGGTTTCTAATAGGTCAGGCACAGTGGTTCACGCCTGTAATCCCAGGACTGTTGGAGGCTAGGGCAGGAGGATAGCTTGAGGCCAGTAGTTGGAAGGTGGAGACCAGCCTGGACAAAAAATTAGCCGGTATGGTGGCATACCTATAGTTCTAGCTACTCAGGAGGCTGAGGTAGGAAGATCACTTGTGCTCAGGAATTCAAGGATGCAATTAACTATGACTATGCCACTGCAACAGAGCAAGATTCTATTTAAAAAAAAAAAAAAAAAGAAATTCTAATGACTCTAGTCTACAGAGACCAGAAGATGAGGCAAATAAGAGACAGCAAAAATGAGCAAAATAAACGGCTGCCCAGCTGATTAGCCAGCTACTTAAAAAGTAGAAGGAGTAGGCTGGGCACAGTGGCTCACGCCTATAATCCCAGCACTTTGGGAGGCCAAGGTGAGAGGATTGCCTGAGCCCACAGATTCAAGACCAGCCTGATGAGACCTCAATTCTACAATAAATCAAAAAACTTGATGAGAACTCAGTTCTACAATTAATCAAAAAAATTAGCCAGGCATGGTGGCACGTGCCCATAATTCCAGCTACTTGGAAGGCTGAAACAGAAGGATCACCTGAACCCAGCAGGTTGAGGCTGTGGTGGTGGCCATAAGCACACCACTGCACTCTAGCCTGGGCGATAGAATGAGACTCCAACTCAAAAAAAAAAAAAAAAGTAGGAGGAGTCAAGTGCAGTGGCTCACACCTATAACCCCAGCACTTTGGGAGGCCAAAGAGAAAGGACAGCCAGAGCCCAGGAGTTCAAGACCAGCCTGGGCAACATGACAAGATCTTGTCTCAACAATAAATCAAAAAAATTAGCCACACATGTAGTCCCAGCTACTTAGAAGGCTGAGGTGGAAGGATCATGTGAGCGCAGCAGTTTGAGGCTGCAGTAAATGTGATTGTGCCACTGCACTCCAGTGAGTGAGTGAGACTTCAACTCAAAAAAAAAGTCGTAGAAGCTGTGAGGATAACAACCTGCCCTGAGCAGGAATAACAACCTGCCTTCCAAGGTGACAGCAAGTGTAATGTTCTCTATCATGACAATCCTGTTGGTGGGACAGAGTACTCACCGGACTCGTTCCATCTCGCTAGCTGTCTTCACCACCGCAAAAGGCTCCCGTCGACTCCAGTCCCAGAAATGGATCTCATTGGCAGTGGCAATCAGCAGGAGCTGAGCCGTAGGATGGAACGCCAGAGAGGCAATGGCATTGTTGCTATCTGTAAACCAGCTTTCACTGCCACCCTGGGAATGAACCAATTCCAAATATTCTCAGGTTATAAGCTGCCAGCAGACAGGGAAGTCAACTTCAAGAAAGGTCCATCTAACGTAAATGGCTACTTATAGGGCCTATTTTAAATATGTCCTCTGTGAAAATTTGTAGATCAGTAATCTTGCAGTGCCACTAACTTATTAGGCCAATATTACCGACAGTTCAGTTCTTCAAGTCACTTACAATCCACAGGAATCAAGCATAGGTATAGTTCCTATACCCAAAGCCTGTGAAAACTCAAGCATGGTGCACAACACAGTGCAGAACAATACACTAGCCGGTGACAGGAACAAGGAGGATCTTGTTCTGACAATCACAATCAGAGTACAGGACAGTCTTTGTTACAAGTCAATAGAAGTCCTTCCAGAAGACATCTTAGTGCCTCCTGTACTAGGTCACAATGGGCAGATGGAAGAATAAATAGGGTGCTCATCTGACAACAGAAGACTATAAACTTGACTCCTACAAATGAAGTGGGCAATGACTACCCCATACTCAGATGTTGTCCTAGGAAGTTACCTAGATTATCTTCCAATATTAAGAACTCAGAGGTAAGTTTGTCCGTGTACCGAGAATACCAAAGAAAAAGATAGCCTAAGGAAATACTTACATGTAAATCCCAAATCCTAACCTCCCCATCTAGGCAGCCAGAAGCAATAAGGCCTGAGATGGTGGGATGAAATGTGACACACCACGGAGTGCGGCGGTGTCCAATCAGAGAATGAACACATTTGCCAGTCTTCACCTCCGTAATATAGATATTATGATTCACATGAGTAGAGGCCAAGAGAGTCCTAGGGAATCAAAGAATAGAAGTAATTCAGGACCATGTGAGAGGGTAACCAACTTTATCAGCTTTGAACAACATAGAAAATTGATGCTTTGTCCATACCAGCATGAAAGAAACTAAGCCTATACATTTGAAAGCCTATCTACAAACAGCAGAAATATTCTGATCTTTTTGGCTTCTCTATACTGTCTCCAAATGGCACATCACTTTCAGAAAATGTCTTTCCAGCTGGGAAAACCATCATGCCTTTGGAGGCCTATATCACACAGGCAAAAGACTGCTATGAGAAACATTCTGCATTTTGGTCCTCAATGTTCATTGATCCTTTGCCTAGTCCCTTGTTTTTCTGGATAGTGCTGCTCATCTACTTTCTTCCCCTTTCTGACATATGGCCAAAGCTCTACCCATACGGTACTTCAGAGAGCCTTTAGGGATGAACTTGGAAGATGAAGTGAGGTCACACATACAGAAAGCAGTGCTACTATAAATCTTAGGGTTAAGTTAGAGATTAGCACTAGGTACCTGTCTGGACTGAAGGCCAGCAAGAAGGTAGAGCGTGGACTATCCGGCAGTTCTACTCTCTGGGAGACAAAAAAAAAAGTTACAATATATTATTTATAAATTAGAGTTCACTCTATTTCAAAACACATGAACCATTCTAAAATAATATTCACAGGATAAGTTTAAAAACGAGAGACAATGAATTACCTTCAGGAAAAATGTCTAGCTTTAAAGGAAAAAGCTTTCTAGCCCATAACTTCTTCCAAATTTATAAACAACTTCTTAAGTCAGATATAACAATTCTCCCAAACAAGATAAATATATCCCAAATCTCTGTCATTACCCCATTCTAAGGCCCCATTCTACCACCACCCCACAGATCTTATATCAAAAATATACATTTTTCTTACCTTGCCCTCCCATTTCATCCACCGGGTTTTATCTTCCACCAGCTCCTGTAGAAGCCGCTGAGCTCCCATGGCCCGAGCGCCCCGTTCTCGCCCCCACAGGATCCGAACAGCATTTTTTTCTGGGACAACCTTCATGGTGCTCAGTAGTCACTGTCACACCAGACCCAGGAAATGGAGGAGCAAATAATAGCTCCACACACTGAAGCAGCTAAAATAAGGCCATTCAGGTCCTTGTAAGTTGTCCTCATGGAAATCTAAGAAATGGAGAATAATGTCAAAGAAAGTCTACTCTGCAACCAGGGAAGCTTCCCATTGCAAACACAATTCTAGCTCAAAGGGAAAGTATTCTTTTCCCATTTAATGACACTTTCTCAGAAAAGACCCTTCTCCCGGAATTTTTCCTCAAAAATATCTCATCTTCTCATATCCTCCATAGCTCAACGCTGTATCCAAAGAACAGAGCACAGTGCAGCGGCTCATGCCTATGATACCAGCACTTTGAGGTAGAGGTAGGAGGAATGCTCAAGACCAGAAGTTTGAAACCAGCTTGGGCAAAATAGTGAGACTGTGTCTCTACAAAAAAATCAAAAAATTAGCCAGATATGGTAGCACATGCCTGTAGTCTTAGGTATCAGGGAGGCTGAGGCAGAAGGATCACCTAAGCCTAGGAGGTCAAAGCTGCAGAAAGCTGTGATTATGCCACTGCACTCCAGCCTAGACAACAGAGAGAGACCCTGACTCAAAAAAAAAAGAACAGATCATTCTCTAAAGCAATTACTCTGTTATTATACCTTAATCAGGCAGGAAGAACTTTGGCTACTAAAAGAACTAGAAACCTCCCCACCCCTATTCTGTGTTGCTTCCCTAGTCACTGTACCCCTCCATATCCCTTGGGCGACCTCCAAACTACAGGACAGAAGGTATGGTTCTTAAGTAGTAGTTTCAAGTCTATCTTCTACCTAAAAGCAAGTGCACAATGACTATTTGAGGTACCTTACTCACTCTACTTTTCTCCTCTCCACTAAAGCTCGTACTTAAAGTTATGGCTACTTGGAAGGCTGAGGCAGAAGGATTACCTGAGCTCAGTCAGTCGACACTGGGGTGGCCATGAGCTGCCACTGCGCTCAAGCCTGGGCAACGGAATGAGATCCCAACTCAAAAAAAAAAAAAGAAAAGAAAAGAAAAGAGAAGAAAAATCAGGTCCTTTTTCTCATCTGCCACAGTTTTCTTTCTTTTTTTTTTTTTTTTTTTAAGTTGAAATCTCCCTTTGTTGCCCAGGCTAGACAGCAGTGGCACATTCATGGTCACTACAACCTCGGCCTGCTGGGTTCAGGTGATCCTTCTGACTCAGCCTTCCAAGTAGCTGTAACTACAGGCATGCTGTCACCACACCCGGTTAATTTTTTCATTTATTGTAGAGATGAAGTCTCACCAAGCTACCCAGGATAGTTTGAACCCATGGGCTCAGGCAATCCTCTCAACTTGGCCTCCCAAAGTACTGAGATTATAGGCGTGAGCCACCACATCCAGCCTGCCACAAGTCTTTAAAGTGAAAAACTTGATCAAACAATTAAAACTCTATTAAAATGTCAACTAGCAGCACAATACATACATGTACAATGATTTTTGGGGGGGGTCAGAGTCCCACTGTCATCCAGGCTGGAGTGTAGCCAGGGCAACTTGGCGAAACCACATCCCTACAATAAATCAAAAAATTAGCCTGGCACGGTAGTGCATGCCTGTAGTTTCAGCTACTTGGAAGGCTGAGGAGGGAGGATGGCCTGAGCCCGGCAGGTCGAAGCTGCAGTGACTATGACTGTGCCCCTATTACACTCCAGTCAGGGCAACAGAGTGAAACGCTAACTCAAAAAATAAATAAATAAAATACATTTTAAAAAAAGAATAACTTTCTGGCCAGGAGCAGTGGTTCACGCCTATAATCCCAGCACTTTAGAAGGTAGAGGCATGAACCTAGGGGTTCGAGACCAGCATGGGCAACTTGGTAAGACCTCGTCTCTACAATAAATTAATAAATTAGCTGGGTGTCATGGCACGCACCTGTAGTTTCAGCTACTTGGAAGGCTGAGGCGGAAGAATGGACTGAGCCCAGGAGATCGAGGCTGCAATGGCCTTGGGCATGCCACTGCACTGCAGCCTGGACAACAGAGAGTAGATGTATAGTTTTTTTCTCTGTAATCCCAGCACTTTGGGAGACCAAGGCAAGTGGATTGCCTGAGCCCAGGGGTTTGAGATCAGCATGGGCAACTTGGTGAGACCTCATCTCTACAATATATCAAAAAATTAGCCAGGCGTGATAGCACGCACCTATAGTTCCGGCTACTTGGAAGGCTGAGGCAGAAGGCTCACCTGAGCCCAGTGGGCTGACGCTGCGGTGAGTATGCCACTGCACTCCAGCCTGGGCAACAAAGTAAGACTCTGACTCAAAAAAAAAGTCTCTTTAATTACTATTTCTGTCTTACTGTTGATAATAGCAAAAACTGGGGAACAACCCAAGTGTCCCTCTAGAGGGGACTGATGACTAGTCTATGGCAAGGAAGATTCTCTGGGTACTGATAAAAAGCGATGTCCAAAATACATTGTTGAGAGAGTAAAAAAAGCAAGGTACAAAACAATATATAGTAATGCTTCCTCTAAATAAGTGGAAAATTAATGGTCACGCACTAGGCACTGGAGGAACTAGGTGAATGAAGACAAAAATTGGAGATAGACTTCTCAGGGTTTTTAATGGGACCTTAGCTTTTGAAATAGATAAATGTAACCTATACAAAAGTTATTTTTAAAATATTAAATGAAGTGAAAACACATTTAGTGAAAAAAGCAGCTAACAAAATTATATAGACAGTATGATGCCAATTTTGTTTAAGAAAATATCTTGGAAAAAAATAATACAAAATATTGAAAATAATTATAGATGATTTAATAATTTTAAAAAGCAGTTTTCTATTTTTCTTTTCACTTTTGAAATTTAAAAATAACTACTTATTATAAAAAGTCAAACAATAATTGGCTCTTTACATGTCATGAAAGATTGCAATCTGAAGAGCACACAATCAGATACATCCAAACATAGACAGAAGAAAAAATATTATAGGCTGTGCTGAAGGAGTTTTCTCCCTGGAGTACTAAGATGTGAAAGCCAGAAAGATTCCACAGTAAGAAAACTCCTAAGTCCCTAGTCTCATACAGCACAAAGTTCCCTAAGGAGTGATGAAGGAACAAATTCTAGCCTGTATCCTCATGATATAGTTCTCTTCACCCATTAGCGCACAACATAAACACCACCTAGAAAATGTCAACACAGAGTTACAGGCCAACCTCCTGAATAGGCTAAGGATGAACTAATTGACAGGAAATAATCTCCTTGGTGACTCTGACAACTCATGGGTTAGGACTGAAAGTCTAGAAGTGAAGCCAGTGCTGTCCTTTGGTCAAACTGCCACATAAGTGAACAACTGCTAACTAAGAAGGTGCTAGAAATACAGTTCCTATTAGTTCTCCTTAACTTTCTACGGAGTGTGCAATTCTTCTACCTAATATAGTGAAGTCCAAAAGAAACAATTTGAGGGTCCTCTATCCTAACAGTGCATCATAAAAATACCTTCAAAGAAGTACACTGTGTGGCAGAAAGAGCAGAAATTCATTCCTCAAAAAACAACAACAACAAAACTGAACTTCTAACTGCCTGTAGCCCAAGAGGAAGAAGAAAATACAGGTCACAAACATTGTATGATTCAGAAAATTGTGATGCAACCTTAAATTATTACAGGAATCAGAAGCAAGAGGAAAGTACAGCCACAAATATCAGTATTGAGACAACTGAAAAAGTAAAACTCGGGATTACCAAAGAATATGTCTATCAATTTCCAGGGACCTAAACACACTACAAGTTCAAACAAGAAAAAGTCTGACTTACAAGAAGTCAGAGAGACTAAAATAATTGCACAATCTCTCTTAAGTCTGAAGAAAAATACTTGCTGTTACTTTAAAAAGATAAGAGACTTCTCTCCCATATGATCGCAGCAGCCACCTGAGAAGAGATTTTACTGCGTTCCCTAACAAGAACAAAAGGAGCTAAATCAACCTAAGACAGACCTGTTGCTGAGGAAGTGTTGCTCATTCCTCTTTTTAAAAACAAAGAATAAACAAAGTTCCCAATCTGTCCCCTAAAGTAAAACAGACTAAGATAAAAGATGCCAAGAATAGACTTTGCAATGCTGTTACAGTCCCCAAAAATCAATTCCCAATCACCAAAAGTCTGTGCAAATAGAATCAAAAGGCCGGGCGCAGTGGCTCACTCCTGTAATCCCAACATTTTGGGAGGCAGAGGTAAAAGGATTGCCTGAGCCTAGGGGTTCAAGAACAGCCTGGGCAACTTGGTGAGACCTCGTCTCTACAATAAATCAAAAAATTAACCAGGCCTGGTGGTGCATGCCTGTGGTTCTAGCTAATTAGGAGACTCAGGGAAGGATCACCTGAGCCCAGCAGATTGAGGCTGTGGTGGCCATGAGCGTGCCACTGCACTTCAGCCTGGGCAAAAGAGTGAGACTCCAACTCAAAAAAAAAAAGAGAAGAAGCAAAAGGACATGGCTACGATATGTACCTAAGACAAATGCCAAGATTTCACCACATTTCCACACACCCATGCCCCCTCCTCCAATAACGTGACGGATTACTCTAAAAAGATGAAAAGACACTTTTACAGATTTTATCTATTAATTCTCAAAGACAATTATATTAGCAACTACTCATAAAGTTCACCTTGAGACTATGCCACGACCTAGTGGAAACTAAAAGTTAGATTTGCAGGTTCCTCTTGCAATTTGATCATCTTATGCGAACAATTTTATTCCATTTTCTGGCTATATGTCTTTGGGCAAGTCACTTAACCTCTGTGAGACTTAGTTTCCTCCATTGTAAAACATAATCCCAATCTGCTTCATAGAGTTGTTGTGAGGCACCAATAAAAAGGAGCTATGGAAGTGTTAACATCATTGCTGCTGTTGGAATCATTTCCACAGAATCCTCTATGAGGGTTACTAAGGTTTCTCTCACCCAACAGAACCAACTAGAACCCTAGAGACCAGTTTGCCACAATTCCCAAGAGTAGCAAATTTCTAAGAAACACATCAAAGGCTGTTTTCAGACAACAAAGTAAAAAGAACTAAGGGGAAGGCAATGGCTCACAGTGTAATCCTAGCACTTTGAGAGCACAAGGCAGGAGAATCATCCTTAAGATCAAGAGTTGCAGACCAGCCTGGGCAACATAGCAAGACTTCATTTAAATAACAAATAAAAATTTAAAAATTAGTCAGACACAGTGGTGTGCACCTGTAGTCCCAGCTACTTGGGAGGCTAAGGTGGGAGGATCACTTGAACCCAGGAGGTCAAGGCTGCAGTGAGCAATGATCATGTCACTGCACTTAAGCCTGAGAGTGTCTCTTTAAAAAAAAAAAAAAAGAAAAAAAGTCCAGGTACCTGCAACTGCACTCCCGCCTGGGCAACAAGAGTGAGATTCCAACTTTAAAAAAAAAAGGCCGGGTGTGGTAGCTCACAACTGTAATCACAGGACAAGGTGAGAGGATTGTCTGAGCCCAGGAGTTGGAGACCAGCCTGGGCAACTTGGGGAGACCTCTTCTCTTCTTTACAACAAACAAACAAAAAAATAGCTGGGTATGGCAGGACACGCCTGTAGTTCCAGCTACTTGGAAGGCTGAAGCAGAAGGATCATCTGAGCCCTGTACATTGAAGCTGCGGTGGCCGTGAGTACGCCACTGCACTCCATCCTAGGCAACAGAGGGAGACTCCCACTCAAAACAAAACAAAACAAAAAACTGAGAGAGAAAGAAGGAGGGAAAGAGAGAGAGAGAGAGAGCGAGTAAAAACGAAAAGTACTTGAGGGAAAACAAAAAGTCTGAAGCCGGGTACAGTGGCTCACGACTGTAAGCCCAACACTTGGGGAAGCGAATATGAGGATCGCCTGAGCCCAGGGGTTCAAAACCAGTCCTGACAACTTGGTGAGACCTCATCTGTACAATAAATAAAAAAATTGTCAGGAGCAGTGGCTCACGCCTGTAATCCCAGCACTTTGAGAGGCAGAGGCAAGAGGACTGCCTGAGTCCATGGGTTCAAGACCAGCCTGAGCAACCTAGCAAGACCTCGTCGCTACAATAAATCAAAAAATTAGCCATGCGTGGTGGCGCACACCTATAGTTCCAGCTACCTGGAAGGCTGAAGTGAAAGGATCACTTGAGCCCAGCAAGTTGAAGCTGTGGTAGCCATATCATGTGACTTCACTCCAGCCAGCACCACAGAGTGAGACTCTGACTCAAAAATAAGGAAAGTATGTTTATGAGACAAAAATAATTAAATGTGACCTGGGTTCTCTCTACTTAGGCAAAGTGAATTAAAAACTAAAACTAGGCCGGGCTCGGCGACTCAGTCTGCAATCCCAGCACTCTGGGAGGCCGAGGCCAGTGGATTGCCTGAGCCGGCGGGTTCGAGACTCGCCCGGGCAACTTGGTGAGACCTCGTCTCTACAAAAAACCAAAAAAAATCTAGCCGGGCGTGGTTCCAGCTACTTGGAAGGCTGAGATAGAAGGATTGCCGGAGTCCAGCAGGTCGAGGCTGTGGTGGCCGGGAGTGTGCCACTGCACTCCAGTCTGGGTGACAGAGTGAGATTCCAACTCAATAAATGAATAAATAAATAAATAAAAATTAAAAAATCTAAAACTACTTAAAGCTGTATTTGCAACCTGACTAATAATTCAGACCCCAAATCTTTCCTTCATATTGCATTTAGAAGGGTGATTCAGAAAACTATTAGCCCTGCAAGGGGCTACTGAAATGGAATCCAATTCTCTCATTTGTTTAAATGACTGTGTCTCTTTCCCATTTCAGTATGCCTATGTAGGCAAAGTCTAAGAGTCAAATCAGTCACGTAATACTGACATATATTCCATAACATACATGACCCAACTCAAGGATTTAATTGTTTTTAAAAAAAAAAAAAAAAAAAAAACCTTTAAATACTAAATCTAAGATCATCTGTCTATGTAAAGCTCTCCCAAATGGAAAATGAATTAAAAATCTCAGATCATCAATTAGAGGCCTAAAAGTGGCCTAGTATTCTTTAGGAACTCCATGAGGTTAGAAATACACACAGTTTTCTACAATTGGCAGTTTTGTTTTCATTAGTAGGGCATTTCCGGATACTTTAAAAGGCACCATATAGGACCCATATCTAAATGGAAACATTACAGCCAGCAACCACATCTGACTCTGCACAGCTCTTGCCTGACTCTTACACTAGACTGAAGTTAAAGAGGGACAAAGAATTTTGGGCAAAGTATCATGAATTTGGAACTGTAAACAAGTAATGTATTCTGAAGATTAACACAACTGGAAGCAGAAAAATTCCAACTATTACCTAAATTGCATACATACTGAGTGCAAAGGATATCCTAGGATACGCCCAAGTGCTAACTGGTTAATGGAGAAGTAATACTTATTTCACTTTTCTAAATTTGAGACTGTATAAGTCATATATATAAGCCCTGTAATCAGATGGGTTTACTGAATGCCAGTTCCATCATTTTCTTGTATGTGATGGTTTCCTTACTTCTTTCTTTTTTTTAATAGAGACAGGGTCTTGCTGTGTTGTTCAGGCTGGTTTTGAACTACTGGGCTCAAACAATCCTCCTGCCTCAGTCTCCCAAAGTGCAGGGATTATGTACATGAACCACTGTGCCCAGCAGGTATCCTGATTTCTTGGACTACTTAATCTCATTGTACCTCAGTTTCCCCATCTATAAAATGTGACTACCGATAGTGTGTATATTACAGAGTTACCACAAGGATTAAAAGATATGCCACATGAAAATTCATGAAGAATTATAATTAAAATGATAAGAACACACAATACTTAATTTCTAAATATAAAAACATTTAGGACACAAAGCCCTGTAAACAATCAGATAAATTAAATGTAAGACAAATTCTTCTAGGCAAAATGAGACTTTCCACTGTAAAGGTATCCAAACCATTTCATATAAAAGACCTTGCCACTGTCACCTTTAAAAAAAATAGTAAAACCATGAGATAATGGTTAAAATAATAATTAACCTTTTCATAGTGCCAGGCATTGTTCTTAGCACTTGACATAAAGTAACTCGTTTGTAACCCTACAGACACCCAGACACATGAAGCACAGAGAAAATAAGTCAGTGGCGAATTCAGAAATGAAACCCAGATCAGGCACAGTGGCTCACGCCTGTAGTCCCAGCCACTCAAGAGGCTGAGGAGGAAGGATCATTTGAGCCCAGGAGGTCAAGGCTACAGTGAGCTGTGATCGTGCCACTGCACTTCAGCCTGGGTAACAGAGTAAGACCCTGACTCAAAAAAGAGTAAGAAAGAAAAACAAAAAGAGAATCCAGGCAGTGTGCCTCCAGAATCTAGATTCCAAGTTATTACAAAAAACTCTCTCTCCTCATTTCATGCCTAACTCTCCTCAACTCTCTCTCCCCATTTCATGTCTAGTCACATATATTAGGGCCTCAAGCAATGTTTCACTGCCTTGCAATAACGACTGGAAATCTGCTTGGCTTATTTTTTAAATGTTCATTTCCTCAGGAGTCAAGAAAAGCAAAACACTAGACAATAAATTTAAGAATGATGCTGAGGAAAAAAATGCAGCCAGGCGAGACGAGATAAGATTATATAAGATTATATAAGCTTATAGAATCTTAGTACTTTGGGAGGCCAAGGAGAGAGGATTGCCTGAGTCCTGGGGTTTGAGACAAGCATAGGCAACTTGGTGAGACCTCATTTCTATACTTAAAAAAAAAAATTTAGCTGAGTGCGGTGCTATGCACTTGTGGTTCCAGCTACTTGGAAGACTGAGGTCAAAGGGACTGCCTGAGACCAGTAGGTCGAGGCTTCAGTGGCCATGAGCATGCCACAGCACTCCAGCCTGGGCAACAGAGTGAGAGCACTACTCAAAAAAAAAAAAAAGAGAGAGAGAAAATGATGTTGAGGAAAAAAATGCAACTGGAGAAGGTGGGTCACGCCTGTAATTCCAACACTATGGGAAGCAGAGACAAGAGGGCTACTAGAGCCCAAAGGTTCGGGACCAGCCTGGGCAACTTGGTGAGATTTCTCATCTCCACAATAAATCAAAAATTAGCTAGGAGTGGTGGTGATGGCGTGTGGTCCCAGCTATTTGGAATGGAAGGCTGAGGCAGAAGGATCGCCTAAGCCCAGCAGGTCAAGGCTGCAGTAGCCATGAGCATGCCACCGCACTCCAGCCTGGGTGACAGAGCAAGACTCCGACTCAAAAGAAAAAGAAAAGGAAAAAATGGAAAAAAAATTTATCACTCCTTTCTTTCTAGCAATTCATTTACATGTTTTTTGAGAGAAAAGGGGACTTCAAAACCTCTGATGAGAAATAAATTTGAAATTTAATAGAGTACCAAATTGGACAATATAATGAAATGAAACCACTGCTACTATTTACCCTACAAACCCACTGGCTCCATTAAAATAAGAAAAATTACCTATCAAGAAATAGAAGCCGGGCTTGGTGGCTCAGCCTGTAATCCCACACCCTTGGGAGGCTGAGGTGAGTGGATTGCCTGAACCCGTGGGTTCGAGACCTACCTGGGCAGCGAGACCTCATCTCTACAATAAATAAAAAAAAAAATCAGACAGGCGTGTTAGCGCATGCCTGTAATTCTGGCTACGCGGAAGGATCGCCGGAGCCCTGCAGGCCAGGCTGCGGTGGCCGGGAGCGGCCACTGCACTCCAGTCTGGGCAACCGAGTAAGACTCCAACTCAAAAATACAAATAATTTAAAAAGTAAAGAAATAGAGATAGATGTCACAGTAAATGTACTCTTGTCCAGCAGCTGGAATGAAGCACAAATTTCAAGAAATATTGCATAACCAACAGAGAATGTAGCTGTGTTGTCAAGCATGAATACATAGACATATCTGAGAACAGAAGAAAGGGAATCTTCACATATAGTCTCTAGCCAGGCTCGGTGGCTCAGCCTGTAATCCCGCGCCTTTGGGAGGCTGAGGTGAGTGGATTGCCTGAGCCCGTGGGTTCGAGACCCGCCTGGGCAGCAAGACCTCATCTCTACAATAAATCAAAAAATCAGCCGGGCTTGGTAGCACATGCCTGTAATTCCGGCTACTCGGAAGGTTGAGGCGGAAGGATCGCCGGAGCCCAACAGGTCGAGGCTGCAGTGGCTGGGAGCGGTCACTGCACTCCAGTCTGGGTGACAGAGTGAGACTCCAACTCAAAAAAAAGTAAAAAATTAAGCTGGGCTCGGTGGCTCAGCCTGTAATCGTGCGCCTTTGGGAGGCTGAGGTGAGTGGATTGCCTGAGCCCGTGGGTTCGAGACCCGCCTGGGTAGCAAGACTTCATCTCTACAATAAATCAAAAAATCAGCTGGGCTTGGTAGCACATGCCTGTAATTCCGGTTACTCGGAAGGTTGAGGCGGAAGGATCGCCGGAGCCCAGCAGGTTGAGGCTGCGGTGGCTGGGAGTGGTCACTGCACTCCAGTCTGGGTGACAGAGTGAGACTCCAACTCAAAAAAAAGATTAAAAGCTTTCTATCTTTACCAACCTAATCTCAGTCAGTCATTTCATTATGTCATTGATCACCAGAGGGCAAGCAACAGAGTAGGCAAAGGGCAACTCCATCACTATCAATACTACTGGGGAAAAAAGTAAAAATAAAAAAATACATACCTCAAAAACTGCAGCCACATTGTTTTACCCTCACATTTGAAACACAGCATATTTATAACAAAGTACAGAGGCAGTGGATATTCTGAGAGCAGAGATGGGAACATGGGCTATTATACCTTTCAAGCTTGAGAAAGCAAGATATAAAAATTTCATCCTAGCCGGGCTCGGTGGCTCAGCCTGTAATCCCACGCTTCAGGAGGCCGAGGTGAGTGGATTGCCTGAGCCCGTAGGTTCGAGACCTCATCTCTACAATAAATCAAAAAATTAGCCAGGCGTGCTAGCGCACACCTGTAGTTCCAGCTACTTGGAAGGCTGAGGCAGAAGGATCACAGAGCCCAGCAGGTTGAGGCTGCAGTGGCAGGGAGTGGCCACTGCGCTCCAGTCTGGGCAACAGAATGAGACTCCAACTCAAAAATAAATAAATAAATAAAGCAGAATCAGAGAGTATCGTACCTCTAATCACGTGATAAACTGAAAGCAAATAACTCGAGAGAACCAAGATCAATACAATCAAAATTATACAGTCCCGTTACTTATAAGAAGCCAAAAGCCCAGAAATAAACTGCCAATAGAACCTGCATCTCTATGACACATTTGTTTTTATTTTTTATTTTTTAGTATATAAACTCGGAATAAGACAGACTTCTATAGGGTATATTAGGAATGGGCTGACAACTTTACAAAACTCCTTGAAGATACAAAACTAAATAAATTCTAATGAGTTTTTCTAATAAAGGAGTGACACACCATCTTCTGCTACAGATTTTGCTTACTAGAGCTTCCTAAAATAACTCACAATGATGTCGCCTAATGTCTGAAATACAGAAAAGCTTGTGATCAAAACTGGAAATAGAAAGCCATAAGACACAAATTTGAGACTGACGAGCCTCCTTATTCCCACTTACCTCAGAAGGAGGAAGCAAAAAGAAATGAAGTTTTATCTGTAAATTATTCTGGGGAAAACAGTGTGCTGAGAACACAAGAACTCCTTAAAACTCAACGAAGAACAAGAGAACCAATGAAAAAAAGAAACTGAAGCTTAATTTTTCAGTTTAAAGCTATCAAAAGAATTAAGAAGACCAGGAAAGCTACCTTCAAATGCAAAGAATTGGCAAGAGATTTTCTACTAGCAAGCCATGAAAAAAGAGTAGCTCTTGAGGGAAGAAATTTCACAGAGGCAAAAACAGCTTAACCCCAGAAATGGGAACTAAAACCAGCTGCCTCAGACAAACAGGCCTAATGACTTATGGCAACAACATACCTCTCATCCACCAACAAATTAGGAGGCTGAAATAGAGCCGATTTCAAATCATGGAGGATCACATCTTTCTATTTTCTGCACAGTCTTTGGGAAAAAGAGAGTCCAATTCCCTCCCTGGACACCACATTTCCCCCATTCTTCTTAGAAAATCCTGGAGCCACAGCAACAAAATTATACAAAAGCTTTGAGAACATTAACCTAGGAATTCTCACAAGTCCTAGGACAGATGGGATTACTCACCAGACAAATAAGAAAAACAAAACCTGGAAGAGGTTAAGAAACTCATCTGAGCTCACAGATGAGTCAGGAGCCAAAGCAGGATTTGAATTCAGGCTTTTCCTTCAGACAGCATCAGAACTAAACTCCCAGCCCTTGGCTCATCAGATACTGTGTTCAGTGTTCTCCAATCTTAGAGTCAGCCCAGGTCAGGATCTTGGCTGACTAGAATAGGAAAAGAAAAAACTTCCCTCAAGGCTTCAGGAAAAGAAGTCAAAGTATTAAATGCAGAGTTCTTATGCTAAAAGACCCAGATGCCCCTTTACTTTGCCAATCACAACTCCCAGCCAATCAAAACAAGGCACTGAATTTAAGAACCTAGTCATTTTAATCTGAGTAGAAGCTGGATTTCATTTCCCCAACTTTCCAAATAAAGAACACTTAAGGAGGGGGAAGGATACAAAAGCAATGATAAATGGCCAACAAGCATTTATTGAACATATACTATTAATATGTACTAAGCACTGTTCTAAGCACTGAGGATATTATGAAAACAAGAAAATTCTTGCCCTCAAGCTTTATGTGATTGTTTATATATTTAAAATCCAAGCACAGTGGCTCACACCTGTAAACCCAGCACTTTGGGAGGAGGAAACGAAAGGATTGCCTGAGTCCAGAGGTTCGAGACCAGCCTGGACAATTTGGCAAGATCTCATCTCTACAATAAATCAAAAAAAATTAGTCAGGTACAGTGACTTATACCTGTATTTCCAGCTACTTGGAAGACTGAGGTGGAAGGATCACCTGAGCCCAGCGGGTTGAGGCTGTGGTGGCTGTGAGCATGCCATGACATTCCAACCTGTGTAACAGAATGAAATCAGCCGGGCGTGGTAGCACATGCCTGTAATTCCAGCTACTTGGAAGGCTGAAGCAGAAGGATCACCGGAGCCCAGCAGGTCGAGGCTGCGGTGGCCATGAGAGTGCCACTGCACTCCAGCCTGGGTGACAGAGTGAGACTCAAACTCAAAAAAACAAAACAAAAAAAAAGCTTCAAGACCCGCCTGGGCAATTTGGTGAGAACTCATCTCTACAATAAATCAATAAAAATAAAAAATTAGTAGCCAGGCATGGTGGTGTGTTCTTGCAATTCCAGTTACTTGGGAAGCTGAGCCTAGGGGATCGCTTGAGCCCTGGCGTTTGAGCTTATTTTCAAGTTCTTTCTTCTTTAGATTTTCATAAATGTTGCTATATTGTTTATTCATTTTTAAAGTCTCCTAAAACAGTGGTAAATACAAAAGTGCAATGTCTTGTTGGTCTTATACTGCAGTATATGTATGAATTGTCCCTTAAATATTTTCACTGGCCTACATAGTTTTTTTTAATAGGATAGAAAAACAGGTTTATTGGCCAAGTATGGTGGCTCACACCTATAATC
Organism: Carlito syrichta; assembly: GCF_000164805.1. Classification (NCBI taxonomy): domain Eukaryota; kingdom Metazoa; phylum Chordata; class Mammalia; order Primates; family Tarsiidae; genus Carlito; species Carlito syrichta. The sequence continues at coordinate 223,992 of NW_007252349.1, read as the reverse complement.
CTAACACTTTGGGAGGCCAAGGTGAGAGGATTGCCTGAGTCCATGGGTTCGAGACCAGCCTGGGCAACTAGGTGAGAGACCTCATTTCTACAGTAAATCAAATAATTAGCTGGGGATGGTGGTGTGTGCTGCAGTTCCAGCTACATGGTAGGCTAAAGTGGAAGGATCATCTAAGCCCAGCAGGTCGAGGTTGCGGTGGCCGCGAGCGTGCCACTGCACTTCAGACTGGGCGACAGAGTGAGACTCCAACTCAAAAAAAAAGAAAAGCATAGCCGGGCTCGGTGGTTCAGCCTATAAACCCGCGCCTTTGGGAGGCTGAGGTGAGTGGATTGCCTGAGCCCGCGGGTTCGAGACC
>NW_007252349.1:222886-223617 GCF_000164805.1 Carlito syrichta | reverse complement strand
CACTCACCTCAGCCTCCCAAAGGCACGGGATTACAGGCTGAGCCACCGAGCCCGGATCGGCTTATTTTCTTATAGAGACAAAGCCTCACTATGATGCCTAGGCTGGTCTTGAACTCCTCAAACAATCCTCCCATCCTGGCCTACCACAGTGCTGGCAATACAGGCATGAGCCACCACGTTAGGCCAAAACCTCTTTTAACCTAGGATGGGGAAAAAAATCCTCTGAGATGACATTTGAGTTAAGACCAGCACCTTGAAGTAGAGGATTTGAAAAAAGAGGTGGCTCAGGCTGTAATTTCAGCAATTTGGGAGGCCGAGGTGAGTGGACTGCCTGAGCCTGTGGGTTCGGCACCAGCCCGGGCAACTTGGTGAGACCTCATCTCTACAATAAATAAATAAATAATTAGTCGGGTGTGATAGCACACGCCTGTAATTCCAGCTACTTGGAAGGCTGAGGCAGAAGGATCGCCAGAGCCCAGCAGGTCGAAGCTGAGGTAGCCGTCAGTGTGCCACTGCACAACCTGGGTGACAGAGTGAGACTCCAACTCAAAAAAAAGATTCCAAGGAGAAAGTAGAACAAGTACCAAGGTCCCCGGCAGGTAAACCTAGCATGTGTGAAGGCCAGAAATAAAGCCAGCAACCCTGATACAAGGAAGAGAACAGAAAGGTGGATACCAGCAGACCATGATAAAATTTAGATTTTTTTTTTTTTTTTTTGAGTTGGAGTCTCA
>NW_007252349.1:220116-222866 GCF_000164805.1 Carlito syrichta | reverse complement strand
TATCTCAGAACACTAAACCAAAAAAAAAAAAAAAAAAAATGCATTTTTTAAATGCCAAGCTAGATGGTAAATATAAGATCTTGACTGCAAAAACCCTGGCAGATGTAGGCTAGGTGAGTCAGCCATATTCGGTGAGTGAAAGAGAGAAAGTATGTATAATACAGAAGCAGCATTCTAAAGAGAACTAAAAATGCAAGGCCTTTCGCAGCTACTCTAGGGTCTCCCCTCCATAGAACTATCCTGTGAGCCCACAGAGGAGGGAATGCTAATGATAGATTTTCAGCAAAAAATGGCAAGAGGGGAATATTCTCCCATGTAGTCAAGCCATAGCAAGCAAATTTCTCTGAAAACAGATTCCTTCCTCAGGCAGAAATGCAAAATATATTGTTGATCATTTTTAAAACATTCATTTCTAGTACTAATGACTACGACTATTTCTTTCCTGATATCTAAGAAGCTACTACCACCACCATCAACTGCCAATGCCTTCTACACCCTACCTCTAAAGTCCCCTCTACCCTATCCCCATTTTATAGACAAAAACCTGGCTCATTGTGGAATTACTTGCCCTTGATCAAACAACTAGTGATAAAGATTAAGTTCAAAGCTACAAAACTAGTGTTTATCAAGATTTTCTATATCATCACATGCCAAAAGAAAAAATTTCACCACATACATTTAACAAGATGTTTAAAGCCCAACATTTTGGGAGGCAGAGGTGAGAGGATTGCCTAAGCCCAGGGGTTCAAGAACAGCCTGGGCAACTTGGTGAGACCTCATCTCTACAACAAATTAAAAAGTTAGCCAGGCATGGTGGTGCGCACCTGTGGTTTCAGCTACTTGGAAGGCAGGGGCAGAATAATCCCCTGAGCCTAGCAGGCTAAGGCTGTGGCGGTCATGTGCACTCCAGCCTGGGCAACAGAGTGAGATTCCAACTCCAAAAACAAAAAAAGTAAACAAAAAACAAGATGTTTAGGCATATGTCATTTTCTAAATATGTGTGCTGACCTTGGTTCAACCTTTGTTGCCATTTTGAATATTTATAAGGGGCTATAGCATTATGTGCTAAGTCCTACTGTAGGTGCAGGAACAGAGAGGGAGGGAGGGAGGGAGGGAAAGAGGGAGGAAGGGAGGGAAGGAAGGAAGGAAGGAAGGAAGGAAGGAAGGAAGGAAGGAAGGAAGGAAGGAAGGAAGGAAGGAAAGGGCCTCCAACCTCAAAGAGCTTTCAGTCTAGTGAAGAGAGTGCAACTGCAAGATATTGTAACTATAACCACTACACTTAAATGTGGCAAATTTACCCTTAAGGAAGTATGAAGTGGTATGGTTTGAAAAATCCAGCTGTCTGCCCAAAAGCAAAAGATAATCTCTCACATTAGCTCCCTTAACAACAGTTCTAGTTTCAATTCTGCAGACATTCTATAAACCACAAATTTCCCTTCTTATGCCTGGACAAAAGGTCCCCAATGTCCTTCTATACAAATCACTGCACTGGACATGCTCAGTAAGTAAGGAACAGAAGCTTTCCAGCTTAAGTCAGCACAAGCTCCTTCTCCAAAAATAACATTGTAATTTTTGGAAATTCTAGCAATGAAAATAAAGTATCTTTAACTGTTTCTGTCAAATCATGGACATAAAGAGACAAAAGTGACTTAGATATCATTTGAATACAGGATTTTAAAAAGCTAAATTATTTGTCCATTGTTACAAGATTCACTAAGCATAGCTCTGAGACATAAATCTAGGTCTCTCAAGTCATTGTATGGGGTTCCTTTCCACTACTGCTTCTTTCTTTTAAGTTCAGTAGAAAATGAACTTCAAGCTGGGTGAAGTGGCTCACACCTATAATCTCAAGCACTTTGGAAGGTGGAGGCAAGAGGTTCGAGACCAGCATGGGCAAATTGGTGAGACCTTGTCTCTACAATAAATCGAAAATACAGACAGCCATGATGGCATGCGGAAGTGGTTCCAGCTACTGGAAAACTGAAGCAAAGGATTGCCTGAGCCCATCAGGTCAAGGTTACGGTGGCCAAGAGCATGCCACTGCACTCCAGCCTGGGTGACAGAGGAAGACACTGACTCAAAAAAAAAAATGAACTTAAGTTCAAGTTTTTTCATTTCATCAGTGATAGATGCATCCATGAGCAAATAAGCATAGCAGTTTAAGACTATATTAAAAATAAACACACTAAGCAACACTATGAGTTAGAACTGCCTATGTTTGAAATGGCAGATGTTTGATGGCACTGGGAGGAAATATCAGTACACTCTAAAAAATTGTCAACATCATCATCAACATCTTAGAAATAGCTAGTTTTAGGGGTGTTTACTCTGAGTCAGGCACTTTACATGTTATTTCTGACCCTTACAACCACTCTTGAAAGGTAGGTATCATCATCTATTGTACATTTGTAGCCACGAGGTTTAAAGAAGCATCCCCCAATCCCATAGCTATCCAGGGACTTGAATTCACACTACAGTCCATCTTATTGTCCCACCATACCCTGCTCCCTATGGACAGAATAACTGCACTGCATGTGTGGCTGTGACATTAAGTCACTTCAAACTTTGACATAATTTCCGGACTGGCAGTTATGTAATTTAGTCATCTTTCCAATCTTTAGATTGGTTTAACTAATTTTCTTTTATGATTCTCCAAATTAGTGACCTTCAGTGTTGTCTTATTTCTTTTTTATTTTTATTTTTATTTTTTTGAGTTGGAGTCTCACTCTGTCGCCCAGACTGGAGTGCAG
>NW_007252349.1:217904-220096 GCF_000164805.1 Carlito syrichta | reverse complement strand
GTGCTACCACGCCCAGCTGATTTTTTGATTTATTGTAGAGATGAGGTCTCGCTGTCCAGGTGGGTTTCGAACCCACGGGCTCAGGCAATTCACTCACCTCAGCCTCCCAAAGGCACGGGATTACAGGCTGAGCCACCGAGCCCAGCTTAATTTTTTAATTTATTATGGAAATGAGGTCTGGGAAGTTGTCCGGGCTGTTCTCGAACCCGTGAGCTCAGACAATACTCTCACCTCGGCCTAACAAAGTGCTAGGATTATAGGCATGAGCTACCATACCTGACCTCTTACTTCTTTTTTAAAGAAGCAGAAGCCAGGTGCAAGTGGCTCATGCCTGTAATCCCAGCACTTTGGGAGGCCAAGGAAAGAGGACTGCCTGAGTCCAGGGGTTCTAGACACCAGCCTGGGCAACTTGGCAAGACCTCCTGATCTCTACAATAAATAAACTAAAGAAAAAATTAGCCAGTCATGGTGGCGCATGCCTGTAGTTCCAGCTACTTAGAAGGCTGAGGCAGAAGGATTGCCTGAACCCAGCAAGTCGAGGCTGTGGGGGCTGTTAGCACTTCAGCTTGGGCAACAGGGTAAGACTCCAACTCAAAAAATAAAAATAAAAATAAAATAAAGCAGAACCCTTTTTCCAAATGACATCCTATGTGAAAACACAAAGATACAAAACTAGCCAGAGTTGAGCGGCTCTGACATAACCAGGACAGAACCAAAGCTCTTCCTTACTCTTATGACCAACTCGTTTAGGCCACTTCAACAATCATTTGAAAAACATGAACTTAACACAGAAGGCTTTTCCATCTTAGCTCTGCCACACACCAGCCGTACAAACTTACAAGAAACAGTGAGTTTCACTTTTTCTTGTCCTTTACAATAGAGATACCACCATCTACATTATAAGTGTGTTACAAACATTACACAGAAGAATAAAAAATTCCCTATACATGGTTAGCATTCAAAAATTTGTTTCTCTCTTGTTTATCTACAGTGTCAACAGCTGTGGTCAATTCAAGAAAGCTCAATAAATATATCTGAGGATATTCTCAGCAGCAGGGAAGTGAACAAAAAAATGCTCCCATAATTCAACTAAAACAAACAAACCTAATAAATCCGTCATTACAGGTACTAGAGGTAATAACTCTCTCTAAATGCTTTTTTAAAATACCACAAAGTGAGTAGCTTATAAACAACACAAATGTATTTCTCACAGTTCTGAAGACTGGGAAATTCAAAATCAAGAAGATGGCAGATTTGCTGTGTGGTAAAGGCAAGAATTCTGGTTGATAAATAGCGCCTTCTTGCTGTTTCCACATATTAGAAAAGATGAGGAATGCTCTTGGCCTCTAAAAAAGGGCTCCGTCTCCATGGTCTAATCACCTCCGAAAAGCCCTACCTCCTAACACCATCATTTTGTGGGCAAGGATTTCAACATATAAAGTCTAGGTAGAAGCCGGGCTCGGTGGCTCAGCCTGTAATCCCGCACCTTGGGAGGCTGAGGTGAGTGGATTGCCTGAGTCCGCGGGTTCGAGACCCACCTGGGCAACTTGGTGAGCCCTCATCTCTACAATAAATCAAAAAATGAGCCGGGTGTGGTAGCGCGCGCCTATAGTTCCAGCTACTTGGAAGGCTGAGGTGGAAGGATCTCCAAAGCCCAGCAGGTCGAGGTTGCGGTTGCCGGGAGCCGCCACTGCACTCCAGTCTGGGCGACAAAGTAAGACTCCAACTCAAAAAAAAAAAAAAATAGAAAAAAGTCTAGGTAGAAATAAACATTCAGATCGTAGCACCCTCCCAGCTTAGCCTCGCAGTTAGTCACTGACACACAGACCCCAAATCACAATTCTGGTAACAGACAGATCTTAATTCAGATACTAAGTGTGAGGTGAACAACTTAATGTCGCTCTGAGTATCTTAACTTTGGCATTTCCTGAGTTGAGCATGTAAACTGGTAACTCAATTCTGCATTTAATGAGTATTTTTATGTTCATATTCTACAACAGAATCTAACGTTCATTTGCCCATCTTTCAGGCTTCTATTGCTCCAGGCACCACAAACCAAAAATATACCCACATCATGTGTCCTACTCCTGAGCAATTTTAACCTGGCTCTCACCTAAACCAGTCATTAAGAATCCATCACAGCCGGGCTCGGTGGCTCAGCCTGTAATCCCGTGCCTTTGGGAGGCTGAGGT
>NW_007252349.1:210847-217884 GCF_000164805.1 Carlito syrichta | reverse complement strand
ATTGCCTGAGCCCGCGGGTTCGAGACCCACCTGGGCAGCGAGACCTCATCTCTACAATAAATCAAAAAAACAGCCGGGCGTGGTAGCACATGCCTATAATTCCGGCTACTTGGAAGGCTGAGGCGGAAGGATCGCCGGAGCCCGGCAGGTCGAGGCTGCGGTGGCCGGGAGTGGCCACTGCACTCCAGTCTGGGCGACAGAGTGAGACTCCAACTCAAAAAAAAAAAGAATCCATCACCTGGCTCTGTTATTTTATTTTATTTTTTTGGCTCTGTTATTAATAATGTGTTCCTAGCCGGGCTCGGTGGCTCAGCCTATAATCCAGTGTCTGTGGGAGGCTGAAGTGAGTGGAATGTCTGAGCCCGCGGGTTCGAGACCCGTTTCGGCAACTTGGGAGACCTTATCTCTACAATAAATCAAAAATCAGCCGGGTGTGGTAGCACGTGCCTGTAATTCCAGCTACTGGGAAGGCTGAGGCGGAAGGATTGCCGGAGCCCAGCAGGCGAGGCTGCGGTGGCCGGGAGCGGCCTCTGCACTCCAGTCTGGATGACAGAGCGAGACTCCCACTCAAAAATAAATAAATAAATAAAAATAATGTGTTCCCATTTCTACATGTATAACCAGACACCAAAGCAATTTTTACAGGCAAGAGATTATCAGTCCAATCTAAGTCCAGCTAGCCAACAACTGTCAAATCATGCACTCTATGGAAGCTGCAGATGTTGGCTTTGATCCCTATAGTTTAGGAAGAATCATAACAATACATCATGCAGCCAAGAAGAGACTCAATTAAGACAAGGAACACGTTCATGAGTATTCAACATGGATGTGGAAGCCAAGAAGAGTCAGAATATTAATCTTATATTTTCCAAGAGACCTTGATTATTTCTTCATGAGAAAAGTGAAAATATACTCATTAAAATGTTAGAGATACTGTTTTGATTAAACATCAAACAATTATATTCTGGGGTTATCAGGGACCTCAATAAGTCATCTTTGTCATCTCCCTGATTTCTAAACAAGCTTACACCTAAATGATCCCAGAAAGATAGTTACTAAGTCTTTGGGGAAGATATTTTGGTCTCTCTTGATAACATTCCAGTATCTCATAGTCAGGAAGTTCTTTCTAATATGTATCTATAACCCTTCTGTCGCAATTAAAACACATTCCCTCTTGTCCTGTCTTCTATGGAAAGAGAACATCTGTCTAACACCACCTGAACACTAGCCCTTCAAAAGATTATAAAATATAGGAACCCCATTTCAAACAGCTTCATGTAAATGTAACATGGTTTTATATGGGCCACCTTAGACAAAGAACATGATTAAGAGTCTTCAATTCCTAATTCCATCACTGACTTGCTCTGAAGATGATAGGAAGTTAAAACCATGCAGATGCTGTGCTTCAATTATCCCATCAGTAAAATGCAAATAATAAAACCAGAATGTTAGAACTCAGTTCTTCAAAAAGTTAAACATACAGAAAAGAGATTCTGAATCCCCATTCTAAGCCCAGTCAACAACTCTCAAATCAGACACTATGGAAGCTACAAATGTTGACTTTGATCTCTCTGATTTAGGAAGCATCATAACAATAATATATCAATAACACATCATCATAGGGCCTTGCAATTCTACTCCTAGGTATATACCCAAAATAACAGAAAACAAGTCTATGTACATATATGTTCAAAGCAGCACTATTCACAACAGGAGAAGCAGAAACAGCCCAAACGTCTATCAACAGATGAATGTATAAAAAAATTATGGCGTAGACATAGAACAGAACATTATTCAGCAAAGAAAAGAATGAGCAGTGATTCAATCCTATAATCCCAGCACTTTGGGAGGCCGAGATGAGAGGATTGCCTAAACTCACAGGTTCGAGATCAGCCTGGGCAACTTGGTGAGACCCCATCTCTACAAAAAAAAAGCCAGGCATGGTGACGTTCCAGCTACTTGGAAGACTGAGGCGGAAGCATCACCTGAGCCCAACAGGCTGAGGCTACAGTGGCCACTGAGCATGCCACTGCACTCCAGCCTGGGCAACAGAGTGAGATCCCAACTCAAAAAAAAAAAAAAAAAGAAGAAAGAAAAAGAATGAGGCCGGGCATGGAGTCAAGTCTGTAATCCCAGCACTTTGGGAGGCCAAGGCAAGAGGACTGCCTGAGTCCAGGGGTTCAAGACCAGCCTGGGCAAGTTGGCGAGACCTCGTCTCTATAATAAATTAAAAAAAAATAGCCAGGCATGGTGGCACGTGCCTGTAGTTCCAGCTATTTGGAAGGCTGAGGTGGAAGGATCACCTGAGCCTAGCAAGTTGAGGCTGCGATGGCCAGGAGAACACCACTGCAATCCAGCCTGGGCAACAGAGTGAGAGACAAAAAAAAAAAAGAAAAAGAACAAGAATGAAATACTGATATACTCCAACATGGCTAAATAAATCATCAAAACTTTGTTAAGTCAAAGAACTCAGACACAAAAGATCATATAATTCCATTTATATGAAATATCCAGAATAGATCAAGCTATAGAGAAAGAATGTGATTGGTGGTCGTCAGGGATTGGTAGGAGGGAATGAGGAGAAACTGCTTAATTGGTAAAGGGTTTAACTTTGGAGTGATGGTACTGTTTTGGAACTAGACAGGTTACATAACACTGTGAATGTATTAAATGCCAATGAATTGTTCACTTTAAAAAGGGTAAATCTATGTTTAGTGAATTTCACCTTTTTTTTTTTTTTTAAAGTTGGGTGTCTCACTCTCTCACACAGGCTGGTATGCAGTAGCAGGCTCACCACAGTCTCAAGCTACTGGGCTCAGGCTATCCTTCCACCTCAGCCTCCTAAGTACTGGGGCTACAAGAGTGCAGCACTATGCCTAGCTAATTTTTTTTTTTAATTGTTTTGTGGAGACAAGGTCTCGATATGTTGCCTAGGCTGGTTTTGAATTCCTGAGCTTAAGAAATCTTCCCACTTCCGGTTCCCAAAGTGCTGGGATTACAGAAATGAGCCACATGCCTGGTTCTTTTATTTTATTTTCTTAACTAAGACAAGGTTTCCCTCCGTTGCACAGGCTGGAGTGCAGAGGCTCAATTTGAATTGTTCACTGCAACCTCAACATCCTGGGCTCAAGCAATCCTCTCACCTCAGCCTCCTGAGTAGTTAAGACTATAGGTATGTGTCACCAAGCCCAGCATATTCATTTACTTATTTGTTTGTTTGTTTGTCTGTTTGTTTATTTATTTATGGTAGAGATGGGATCTCACTATGTTGCCCAGAGTTTTCTTGAACTCCTGGGCTCAAGCAATCCTCTAGCCTTGGCCTCCCAAAGTGCTGGGATTACATGCCTGAGCCATCATACTCAGCCCGTTTTAAAAAAAAAAAAAGAATGCTAGGGCCAGGTCGGTGGCTCAGCCTGTCATCCCAGCACGTTGGGAGGCCGAGGTGAGTGGATTGCCTGATCCCACAGGTTCAAGACCCACCCGGACAACTAGGCGAGACCTCATCTCTACAATAATTCAAAAAATTAGCCGGGTGTGGTAGCGCGCGCCTGTAATTCCAGCTACTTGGAAGGCTGAGGCGGAAGGATCGCCGGAGCCCAGCAGGTCTAGGCTGCGGTGGCTGGGAGCGGCCACTGCACTCCAGTCTGGGTAACAGAGTGAGATTCCAACTGAAAAAAAAAAAGTAGATAAACCAGTCGGGCGCAGTGGCTCCAGCCTGTAATCCCAACACTTTGGGAGGTCAAGGTGAGAGGACTGCCGGAGTCCAGGGGTTTGAGAACAGCCTAGGCCACTTGGCAAGACCTCATCTCTACAAAAAATCAAAAACTAGATTGGCATGGTAGCGTGTGCCTATAGTTCCAGCTACTTGGAAGGCTGAGGCAGAAGGACCACCTGAGCCCAGCAGGTCAAGGCTGCAGTAGCCGTGAGAGTGCACCGCACTCCAGCCTGGTCGACAGAGACTTGAACTCAAAAAAAAAAAGATAAATCCTTAATCTCCAAGGCCAACAACCAAGAGAATCATTATGCTCACCATTTTGCAAATATCTTCATGCCCTACCCTTTTCTCCTTTAATACAATCTGCCAGCAAGACACCAAGGCTAAGCAGTCAAGAACATAAAAATGGAAAAGTATGATTCCTAAACTCCATGGATCTTTCTGTCATATGAATATTATTTCTTATGGGGAAACAGACATGCTACTAACCAAAACATGCAGACCATCTCCATTTCTTCCCTGCCACCTCCTTAAACCCAAGTCAGTCTAGCCTCTGGCCCTACGTTGCTCCAATATTGTTCTTGCTATAATCATCAATGATCTCTGTATTGCTAAATCCAACAAAATGCAGAGATAATTTCCTTCTTGAAACATGCTCCTCTCTTTGATTCTATTAACAATATAATCTCTTGGATTCTCTCTCACATTCCTTGGAGCTTGGTCCTGAGCCCTCTTCTCCTCCTACTCTGTACGTCTTCCCTGGGTGATCTCCCCCATTTTTCTTGGCTTGTAAATACCCTCTATATACTAATACCATCCAGATTTACCTCCAGCACCACTTCTGTGAATCAGCCCAAAGACTGCTGACTTGATATCTACACTTGTATGTTTTCACAAGCAGCTCACACTTAGCATAACTAAAACTGAGGTCTTCATTCTACTCCCCAACTCTAGTCAAAATCTGCTCCTCCTCCAATGTTTCCATCTCAGAAACAGCACCTTCATCTACCCAGATGCTCATGCCAGAAATCTGGGATCATACTTAACACCTCCTTCTTCCCACACATCCAATCTATCATTAAGTCTTGCCTGTACTAATTCTAAAATCATCTACTGAATCTTTTTATTCTTTCCATCTTCACAACCTACAGCCTAATGTAAACCATTATCATTTGCCTGGACCACTACAACACTTCCTACCTATACTTTCCTCATTTCTTCTCTTTCTAAACCACTCTCTGCAATGTAGCCAAAGTAATGCTTCAAAATCATATATTAGATCATGACACTCATGCTTAAACCTTCAAAGGCTTCTAATTATACTTAGGATAAAAATGCAAAAGCAGGCCATTACTTTGCTAAACTCTGGTCAGGTCATGTGGCTCTATAAGCTATGGCAGCCATGATTTCCTAAGCTTTGGCTCCCTCCCCTACCCTGCGGAGGTGAATCTCCTCTCTCTCTAATTTACTTTCCAAATAAACTACATTTTCCAATCTATAAAAAAAAAAATGCAGCCGGGCTCCGTGGCTCAGCCTGTAATCCCGCGCCTTTGGGAGGCTAAGGTGAGTGAATTGCCTGAGCCCGCGGGTTCGAGACCCGCCTGGGCAGCGAGACCTCATCTCTACAATAAATCAAAAAATCAGCCAGGCGTGGTAGCGCCTGCCTGTAATTCCGGCTACTTGGAAGGCTGAGGCGGAAGGATCGCCGGAGCCCAGCAGGTCAAGGCTGCGGTGGCCAGGACGGCCACTGCACTCCAGTCTGGGCAACAGAGTGAGACTCCAACTCAAAAAAAAAAAAGCAAAAACCTTGACATAGTCTGCCAAGTTTCTATGCTCATCCTAAAGCACCTCTCCTCCTTCAAGACCAGCCTAAGCAACTTGGCAAGACCATCTCTAAAAAAGAAAAGAAAGTATCAATTATGCAAAGCACTTACTCCAATACCTAACACAAAGTCTTCAGTAACTGCTGGTTCTGATTAGAATTAATATTTGCTAAATGAACAAAAGCCTAGGATGAACACTGGCTCATGTCTGTAACCCTGTAACCCCAGCACTTTGGAGGCCTAGGCAGAAGGATCAGTTGAGTCCAGACATTCAAGACCAGCCTGAGCAACTAGTGAAACTCTGTCTTTATTAAGCAAAAAGAAAAAAAAAAAGTCTCAAAAAGTAACAGAAGAAACACAGAATCACAATCAACAAATAGTTATGCCAAATGTTGTGGCTCACGCCTATTAATCTCAGCACTTTGGGAGGCCCCGGTGAAAGGAATACTTAAGCCTATGAGTTCAAGACCAGCTTGAGCAACATAGCAAGACTCTGCCTCCACAAAATTTTTTTTTTTTTTTTTTTTTTTTTTTTTAAGTTGGAGTCTCACTCTGTCGCCCAGGATGGAATGCAGTGGTACACTCATGGCCACCACAATCTCGACCTGCCGGGCTCAGGCAATCCTTCTACCTCAGCCTTTCAAGTAGCAGGAACTACAGGCATGCACCACCACGCTCGGCTAATTATTTGATTTATTGTAGAGATGAGGTCTCACCAAGATTCCTAGGCTGGTCTTCAACCCATGGGCTCAGGCAATCCTCCATCTTGGCCTTACAAAGCGCTGGGATTATAGGTGTGAGCCACCACAACCAGCCTTCTATAAAAAGATTTTTTGTTTGTTTGTTTTTTTGAGTTGGAGTCTCACTCTGTCACCTAGTCTGGAGTGCAGTGGCTGCTCCCGGCCACCGCAGCCTCAACCTGCTGGGCTCTGGTGATCCTTCCACCTCAGCCTTCCAAGTAGCCGGAATTACAAGCTTGCGCTACCACGCCTGGCTGATTTTTAAATTTATTGTAGAGATGAGGTCTCGCTGCCCAGGCGGGTCTCGAACCCGCAGCCTCAGGCAATCCACTCACCTCAGCCTCCCACAGGCGCGGGATTACAGGCTGAGCCACTGAGCCTGGCTTACAAAAAGATTTTTAAAAACTAGTGGCATACAGGACGGGTGTGGCCTGTAATACCAGTACTTTGGGAGGCTGAGGTAAGTGGATTGTCTGAGCCAATGGGATCATGACCAGCCTGGGAAACTTGGTGAGACCCTGTCTCAACCATAAATAAAAAGTTAGCAGGATATGGTAGCGCGCACCTGTAGTTCCAGCTACTTGGAAAACTGAGTCGGAAGGATAGCCTGTGCCTAGGAGATCAAGGTTGCAATGAGCCGTGATGGTGCCACTGCACTCCAGCCTGGGCAATGGAGTGAGACCGCAACTCAAAAAAAGAAAAAGGAAGCCGGGCTCGGTGGCTCAGCCTGTAATCCCGCGCCTTTGGGAGGCTGAGGTG
>NW_007252349.1:207926-210286 GCF_000164805.1 Carlito syrichta | reverse complement strand
CTCGGAAGGCTGAGGCAGAAGGATCGCCGGAGCCCAGCAGGTGGAGGCTGCGGTGGCCGGGAGCAGCCACTGCACTCCAGTCTGGGCGACAGAGTGAGATTCCAACTCTAAATAAATAAATAAATAAATAAGATAAAAAGAGCTGGGCTCGGTGGCTCAGCCTGTAATCCGCGCCTTGGGAGGCTGAGGTGAGTGGACTGCCTGAGCCCACGGGTTCGAGACCCGCCTGGGCAACTTGGCGAGACCTCATCTCTACAATAAATCAAAAAAAAAACCAGCCGGGCGTGGTAGTGAGCGCCTGTAGTTCCAGCTACTTGGAAGGCTGAGGCAGAAGGATCGTCGGAGCCCAGCAGGTCGAGGCTGTCGTGGCCGGGAGTGGCCACTGCACTCCAGTCTGGGTGACAGAGTGAGACTTTAACTGAAAAAAAAAAAAAAAAATCAGCCGAGCATGGTAGCGCATGCCTTCAATTCCGGCTACTCGGAAGGCTGAGGCGGAAGGATCACCTGAGTCAAGCAGGTCGAGGCTGCAGTGGCCAGGAGCAGCCACTGCAATCCAATCTGGGTGACAGAGTGAGATTCCAACTCAAAAAAAAAAAGAAAGAAAGTAAATAAAAAGAAATTGTTCCAAAAGGTCTCACAGGGCTGGGCACGGTGGCTCAAGACTGTAATCCCAGCACTCTGCGAGGCCGAGGTAAGAGAATTGACTGAGCCCAGCAGTTCGAGACCAGCCTTGGCAACTTGGTCTACTACAATAAATCAAGAAAAATTAGCTGGATGTGTTGGCGTACACCTGTAGTTCCAGCTACTTGGAAGGCTAAGTCAGAAGGATCGCCTGAGCCCAGCAGGTTGAGGCTGCATGGCCGTGAGCATGCCACTGCACTCCAGCCTGGACAACAGAGTGAGACTCCTACTCAAAAAAAAAAAAAAAAAAAAAAAACTACGCAACCACAACTTTAAATGCCATAAAGGGATAAAAGTAATTAAAAAAAATTAACTCTTCTAACCGGGCACAGTGGCTCACACCTGTAATCCCAACACTTTGGGAAGCCAAGGCAGAAGGACTACTTGAGCCCAGGAGTTCAAGACCAGCCTAGGCAATATAGCAAGACCTCATCTTTTAAAAAAAAAAAAATCAGAAAGTAAGCCTAGCATGGTGGTCCAGGCCTGTAGTTCCAGCTATGCAGGAGGCTGAGGCAGAAGGATCACCTAAACCTAGGAAGCCAAAGCTGCATGACATGCCACTGCACTCCAGCCTGAGTGAAAGAGTGAGACCCTGACTCCAAAAATAAATCAAATCAAATCAAAAGTAAATAAAGACCCATATTTCTACACGTTTCTTCCCTAGCTAGGATTTGAACTTATATCATCATATTACTTTAATTTGAAAGACACTCAGGGGAAGTGGGAACAAATATGCTACTTTAACTTCAAATTCAAATTCTCTATTCAAGTTTTCTCAAAAGCACCTACTGAAAGGATGGACTGAGAGCAGGAAGCCATTTTTTTATCTTGTTCTTAAACACAGATACAATGATGAAAGTAGAAGCTATGTCCTGGAGAAATCCATTTTTTATTTTGTTCCTAAACCCTAACACAGTGATGAGAAGGTAGAGGCTGTGTCCTGGAGAAATACATACTCTAGGTAAAGATTAACTTTGCCAACTTTGTCTTTTCAAAAACACAGACTCCTTAAGCATGAGTGGTACTGGCCTATTGCAATTTGTCTTTTTTAGAAACCCAGATTTCTCAGGCATGACCAGTATGGACCCATTGTACACTTGGTGCATTGTGACCAGGACCCCCCTCAGGGTCTCCAAGACATCCACAAGTAGTCAACAAGGAAGTCACAGCAGTCACATCTACTGATTGCAACATCTCCAGGGGGAAAGGATTTAAGCCAGGACTCAGGAGCCTCGGGGCCACACTCATCTAGAGGGTAGGCCTGCTTCCTGTCTGTGAGAAGTGAACCTTTCTTAACTTAATCTTTTCCTCTTTCACCTCTTTGTGTGTTGCAATTCTTTGCATTACTCGGATCTCTGGTTACCAGCGTACCCCTCTGGCACACCAGCTCCAGTGGTGCTGTGCCCCTCCCCATCCATCCATCTACCCTCACCTCCTTACCCTAACATTTTCTAGAGTTTCCACCAAGATCCTTATCTTTATCTCTCTCTCTCTCCCTCTCTTTCTTCCTTATTTCCTAACTGGTGACCCTCTGTGGACTGTGTTGGAACCTGGTGGCAACTGAAAGCTCTGGCTGAGTCTATACTTCAGCATGCTGCAAGGTCCCAGGGAAAGATATCAGACCACTGCAGCCCGATAGGGTGAGGTTAACTCTATTTCTTTTTTTTTTTTTTTTTTTT
>NW_007252349.1:197821-207536 GCF_000164805.1 Carlito syrichta | reverse complement strand
TCAGGCAATCCACTCACCTCAGCCTCCCAAAGGCGCGGGATTATAGGCTGAGCCACCGAGCCCCGTTTTCTTTCTAGCCAAGATTTCTGAGTTTCCCCATGGACCAGACTGGATCTCAGAGGACAACTGACAGTCTCTGCCTAGGGCTACTTCCTAGGGAGGCAAGAAGGTTCCCAAAGGAAAGTTTGGACAACCAGTGCCTGGACGGGTGGGAGACAAAGTGCTTAGTTTCTTTGCTCTTTTCTTTTCTGGTTAGCAAAGCGACTCCACAAAGCGACTCCTGAAACTCCAATAGCTGTACAGTATGCCTCTCTGCACCTCCAGTGAATCATCCCTCATTTATCATCCACACAGCCAAACATTTGGATGTGCTCTTGGACCCCCTGGCTTTGCTGTTCAGATGAGTTTCTGGTTCTCTCGGGCTTTTCCCAGTTCTCATCTTGGGAGATACCTAGCAAGGGTCTGGGAGCCAATTGTTGGAAGTCCTGGTACCAGGCCTTCCAAGACATGGTAGAGCATAGCATTCCGTGAGCTCCAGTGGGCACAGGGACAGGAGGACACTCTCTCCCCCATGACTCACACTTGTGCTGATTCCTTTAAACCTGTTGGGGACACCTAGCAGGGGATCTGGATGGTTAAGGCCCAGGAACAAATCCATGAAACCAATAGCCCATCCCAATTGTATCCCTGTTTACCCTTTTACAGAAACCATGGGAAACTATAAGCTGGGGGATGGCAAAACCTGGCCAGAAGGTGGTTCCCTAGCTCCTAACATACTTCTGCAGCTTGATTTGTACTTAAAGGGAATGACAAATACCTTGAAATCCCATATATTCAGGTCTTTTATGAGTTAGCTTGCCACCCAGATATCTGTTCCTCTTGCTGTATTTTTGTGTTGGCTCCCCAGACCCCACTGCCCACAGGCTCATCAGAGGATACTGATCTTGCTGACTGAGCCGCCCCTCCCTCAAAAGATTTTTCACCTCCGTCATACTCTCCTATTCCTTTTACAACTCCAATTCCTGCTTTCCCTCTAACAACTCAAATGCTGACCCAGCTGATTTAACTTCCGTCTCTCTTGTACTCTGCTCTTGCTATTCTACTCTCCGACAGTTTCCTTTCCTTCTCTTCCTTCTTGCCCTCCACCTTTACCTGCGGGAGAGGGGCTGTGATTTACGGCCATGACGCCTAACCCTGGCCTCCAGTCTCTCTTTTCTTCTACCTTTGGAGAAGGCGCAGGCGCCAAAGCCACAGCACCTGGCCCTGCCTCCAGCCTTCTTGCCCCCTTTCCCACCACTGCTTGATAACCCCCTGGCAGCAACTCTACTAGCCGCAGCAAGTCACCACCCCCATGTGTACTTGGGAAGCCCATTCAGGTTTCCACATGGCTTAACAGGTCTCTCCTCAGGAGGGTGGCTGTGACAAAAAGATATTGGGGTTCTTGCTCATTTGTTGTTGTTGTTGTTTTAAAATAAATCCCTCTCTAGCCGGCTCGGTGGCTCAGCCTGTAATCCCGCACCTTTGGGAGGGTGAGGTGAGTGAATTGCTTGACCCTGCGGGTTTGAGACCCACCTGGGCAACTTGGCGAGACCTCATCTCTACAATAAATCAAAAAATCAGCCGGGCATGGTAGCGCGCGCCTGTAGTTCCAGCTACTCGGAAGGCTGAGGCGGAAGGATCGCCAGAGCCCAGCAGGTCGAGGCTGCGGTGGCTGGGAGCGGCCACTGCACTCCAGTCTGGGCGACAGAGTGAGACTCCAACTCAAAAAAAATAAATAAATAAATCCCTCTCAAGTTATATCTAAACTGGGACTATATCAACCTTCCTCCCAGACAAAAGTCACTGGGAAGCAGGTGTACTCTCTTCTGAAGAGAGGAGAGAACATCTGGCTCACAAATGGTAGCCACTTATGGAAGCCTGCAAATCTGCTAAACTGCCTGGCACTGGCTCACCATCATTCCAACAATCCCCCAGGTGAATATTAGGGTGCTGGTACCCAAATTAATTTCTTAATTTAACACAGGTGCCATCTATGTTGGAATCATATAGCCTTAGCCATGTGAATTAATCCTATCAACTAACTGGAAAAAAGGTCAATTGTAATTTTAATCTGTTTTTCCAACCAAACTTGCAAGTGCTCTAGTAAAATTTTACTTCCAACTTTAACATGTGTTAACACATTAGTGCTAAATAACACCACTGTTTGTTATATCAGGCTCCCTAAAGTTGTACTTTATAAACAAAAGGTTAAATCACCTGTTGTGCCTAACTAGCACCCTCTTATGAGACAGGTAAAGCTTTAAAAGCTAAACACCCTGGTTATATGATAAGGTTTGAGAACTGGACATTCCCACCTGGTTAAGTCACTTTTACTATCCTAGTACTTCTCCTGCCAGATAGATAAAATATTGGGTACTCTGTGTGAGCACAATGAGGATGGAAACTGATCGCTCTCACCTAATTGTCCACACCTTACAACTAAGACTACAATTTAGTAATTTATAAGGACTTTTGACAACTTTGCCTGTTCATAATTATAAATAAGTAGGGACAGATCAGTACACATCCATGTGGTCTGTTCACTCTAAAGGGTTTTGCAACAGACTATCACAAACAGAGAAATGGTTAAAAAGTTTCATATGTATAACCTATTAAAAGGAGCTTTAAGGTTTTTTCCCAGTCAAAACAAAAAACAAAGCAGTGCCAACATGGAGGGCAACAGAATCAGAGGGTCAAAGAGGCACCCCAATTGGCAGTCGCAATTAGCGACCAAAACTCCAAGCGCCCATCAAAGACCTGGTAAAAGCTGGGCTCGGTGGCTCAGCCTGTAATCCCGTGCTTTGGGAGGCTGAGGTGAGTGGATTGCCTGAGCCCACGGGTTCGAGACCCACCTGGGCAACTTGGCGAGACCTCATCTCTACAGTAAATCAAAAAATTAGCTGGGCGTGGTAGTGCACGCCTGCAGTTCCAGCTGCTTGGAAGGCTGAGGCAGAAGGATCGCCGGAGCCCAGCAGGTCGAGGCTGTGGTGGCCAGGAGCGGCCACTGCACTCCAGTCTGAGTGACAGAGACTCCAACTCAAAAAAAAAAAAACTAGTACAAACAAACCTGTTAAGGGGATTGCTTATGAGTACAGTCTGTGGGGGCACTGAAACCATAGTTGCCTTAAAAAGGCCTTAACCTCCTGGACCTTGTCCACCGTGCAGGCCAGAAAGTCACTGGGAAGCAGGTGCACTCTCTTCTGAAGAGAGGAGAGAACATTTGGCTCACAAATGGTGGCCACTTATGGAGGCCTGCAAATCTGCTAAACTGCCTGGCACTGGCTCACCATCATCCCAGCAATCCCCCAGGTAAATATTAGGGCGCTGGTACCCAAATTAATTTCTTAATTTAACAACAGGTGCCATCTATGTTGGAATCATATAGCCTTAACCAAAAGAATTTTCTCCTTTAAACAACAGAGGGGGGAAGAAAGAGACAAAATTCAGTTAGCCCTCCCCCACTGTCTTTGTTATAAAAAGCAAGGTTTTTTTTTTTCTTTTCAAAATCTTTGAACTATCACTGACTAAATAAGTAACTTTTACAATAACTACTGTAATTTTGTGTTATAATACTATGCTTTTTAAAATTTTAATACTTAAATTCTTCAAGTTCTAGATTCAGTCTCTCTAGGGTAGGGTAAGAAACAAGCCCCAGAAACTATACCTGCCCCACACTCTCTTCTGAACTGCCTGCAGACCAGGCTCAAGGATTATTAATTCAACATAGGATAAATAACAAAATAACCTGGGCTTCACCCTCTAGCATATCAATCACTATGAAAGTACATCAGACCTATTATAAAATCAAAAGAAATCATTTTCTCTTGCTAATGTTTACCTGTTTTAAATTCTAAACTACAACCTAACTATATGTCTCTAATGTTTTCAATTTTTCTTCAGACTTTGTCAAAGTGGCTGTATTTCCTTGTTAAAGTACAACTATAGATAATTCACAAAGGAATATTAGAGGCTTTAGCTAATCATACATATAATTTACAGGACTACTTTCACTTTTCCAGCATTGTTTCTGGGACAATAGCCTTTTCATCAGTTTGCTTAATAATTTTTGCCTGTGCTCTCACTCGGTGTTTTATTCTAACCAAATAGTATTTGGTTGAGGTCCCACTGTTTCCTTTTCAGGCCCTTGGAAATAGATAGGCAGGGGACATCTCTATGGCCCACCTCAGCAGGAAGCAGTTACAGAAGATTGGTCTTCACCCCATTTCCCAGGATCTTAAGAATATTTCCAAGAGCAGGAGTGGGGAATGAAAGGACGGACCAAGAGCAGGAAGCCATTTTTATAACTTGTTCTTAAATCCTGACACAATGATAAGAAAGTAGAAGGTATGTCCTAGAGAAATCCATTTTTTATTTTGTTTCTAAATCCTAACATGATGATAAGAAAGTAGAGGCTGTGTCCTGGAGAAATACATACTCTAGGTATAGATTAACTTTGCTGACTTCACCTTTTCAGAAACGCAGACTCCTTAAGCATGACTGGAACCAGCCCATTGTAATTTGTCTTTTTTACAAACCCAGACTTCTCAAGCATGACCAGTGTCAACCCATTGTATACTTGGTGTATGGTGACCAGGGTCTCCAAGACACAAGGGTCCTACAAGGGACTCCAAGACATCCACAAGTGGTCAACAAGGAAGTCACAGTAGTCACGTCTCCCTGATTGCAACAATCTCCAGAGGAAAGGATTTAAGCCAGGCTCAGGGAACTATGGGGCCACACTCAGCTAGAGTGCAGGTCCACTTCCTGTCTGTGGGAAGTGAACCTTTCTTAAACAAATCTTTTCATCTTTCACCTTTGTATGTTGCAATTCTTTGCATTACTTGGATCTCTGGTTACCAGCGCACACCTCCGGCACGCCAGTACCCGCGGTAATGAGCACCTCCCCATCCCTCCATCCACCCTTACTCTCCATACCCTAACACCTACATTTCAATCTAATCATCACCACTGCGCTGCGCTGCACTGCACACCACTGCACTGCACACCACTGCACTGCAGCCTGCACACCACTGCACTGCAGCCTGAACAACCAACACACACACACACAAACACAGAGTTTAGGAAATAAATATATATTTTTTTGCCCTATTTTCACTGGTCATCTAGACTGAAATACTCCAATTTCCCTTCCAAATCAATATGCTTTCATTGTTTTGTTTTGTTTGTTTGAGTCAGGGTCTTTCTCTGTCACCCAGGTTGGAGTGTACAGTCAGAAGAATCATGGCTCACTGCAGTCTCAACTTCCTGAGCTAAGGCAATCCTTCTGTCTCAGTCTCCTGAGTAGCTAGGACAAGCACATGCCACCACACCCAGCTAATTTTTTTACTTTTTTGTAGAGACAAGCTCTTGCTATTATGCCCAGGTTGGTCTTAAATTCCTGGGCTCACAGATCCTCCCATCTTGACCTCCCAAAGTGCTGGGACTCCAAGCATGAGCCACTGAGTCCAGCAAACATGCTTATTAATCCTCTCCAACTCAGCTAAATTCCAGATGCTTTATTAAATTATAGGTACATATACTTAAAACCCAGTAATTTTGGCTCACGGGAGAATGTATTCTGTCCTGGGGAACAGAAGAAATAAACAAGTGATGAAATCATGAAATGTAAAATGTGCCTCAGTTTATTCTATAGATAGAAACACAACTCCAATAAGCAGCAGTAAAAAGCATTTGCAAAATACTTTTAATCTCTTGAAAGGCACCAAACAAAATTTTAGGTGTTATTTTATATACACTCAGCAATGACCTACATTTTCCCTCTCTCGATTTCACAATTCTCTTAAGTCTATTCCCTGATATAAGGCTAAGTACTTCAGCTTATTCCTGGCTACAAATGAGCCTGAGGGCATGTATCCAGCATTCAAATTCATGGCCCTCAACTTCCAGAGAATATTTAATTTGAAAAAAATTAATAAATGAGAACTAATTAAATTCAGGTCCCATTAGAAGTAAAAAATTAAACTAATTAGTCAAGTATGCTAGATATGTATAAGTCATAGTTATCCTTGACAATGCCAAATCCAATGTCATCACATTAAATGTAACACAAATATTACATGTAACAATCTTTTATTTTATTTTTTTGAGTTGGAGTCTCACTCTGTCACCCAGACTGGAGAGCACTGGCACGCTCTCAGCCACTGTAGACTTGACCTGCTGGGCTTAAGCAATACTTCTGCCTCAGCCTTCCAAGTAGCTGGAACTACAGGCACGTGCCACCATGCCCGGCTAATTTTTTTTTTTTTTAACTTATTGTAGAAATGAGGTCTCACCAAGATGCCAAGGTGGTCTCGAACCCACTGGCTCAGGCAATCCTCTCACCTCGGCCTCCCAAAGTGCTGGGATTATAGGCGTGAGCCATTGGATTTGGCCACATGTAGCAATCATAAATGAAGACTTAGACTGCCGAGTGCGATGACTCACACCTATAATCCCAGCACTTTGGGAGGCCGAGGTGAGAGGACTGCCCGAGCCCATGGGTTCGAGACCAGCCTGGGCAACTTGGTGAGATCTCTACAATAAATCAAAAAATTACCCAGGTGTGGTAGCGCTCGCCTGTGGGTCCAGTTACTTGGAAGGCTGAAGCAGGATTGCCTGAGCCTAGCAGATTGAGGTTGCAGTGGCCATGATCACTGCACTCTAGCCTGAGGAACAGAATGAGACTCCAACTCAAAAAAAAAAAAAAAAGATCAGAGAAAGAGACAGAAAACAAGTTAGAAGACAAAGAGTTAATACTTACTACCTGGAACCAACCATGCTGTCCATCAAAAGAGGACTAGATTAAAAAAATGTGGTACATATACATGATGGAATACTATGCAGCCATAAAAAAGAAAGAACAGCCGGGCTTGGTGGCTCAGCCTGTAATCCCACGCTTTGGGAGGCTGAGGTGAGTGGATTGCCTGAGCCTGTGGATTCAAGACCCACCTGGGCAGCAAGACCTCATCTCTACAATAAATCAAAAAAAAAAGAAGAACAAAATCATGAATTTCGCAGCAACCTGGATAGAACTAGCATCTATAATACTGAGTGACCTCTCACAGAAACAAAGATCTGAGTACCACATGTTCTCACTCATATAGTGGACCTTAATCATCCAACGTATTTTGTGTGTGTGTGTGTGTGTGTGTGTGTGTGTGTGTGTTGGAGTCTCACTCTGTCATCCAGACTGGAGTGCCGTGGCCGCTCCCCGCCACTGCAGCCTCGACCTGCTGGGCTCCGGCGATCCTTCCGCCTCAGCATTCCAAGTAGCCGGAATTACAAGCATGCACTACCACGTCCGGTGATTTTTTTTTTTTTCATTTATTGTAGTGATGAGGTCTCGCTGCCCAGGCGGGTCTCGAACCTGTGGGCTCAGGCAATCCACTCACCTCAGCCTCCCAAAGGGGCGGGATTACAGGCTGAGCCACCGAGCCCGGCCCAACATAGTACCATAAGAAAATGACTGATAGTGGTGGGAAATTATGGGGGGGGGGGGGAGATAGGATTAATGGTAGTAAACATCTGTCTGGGGATGGGGAGACATCTCTTATCAACAAGGGTGCCTGAGCGAAGCATATTTGTATACCTAACCCTTAACTATACCCCACAATATCATAATAAAAAATATTGATTATAAAAAAAATTAATACTTACTAATCTACAAACACAAGCTGAGACTAACTGGAAGAGAGAGGGTAAATATTAGTAGTCTCATCTGAACTAAACAGGCAGCACATAATAACCCAACTTTCTCAGCACTTCCAAGCACTTGCTCCTTTTCACATGCATTTTTTTTTTTTTGAGTTGGAGTCTCACTCTGTCGCCCAGACTGGAGTGCAGTGGCCGCTCCCGGCCACCGCAACCTCGCCTGCTGGGCTCCGGGGATCCTTCCACCTCAGCCTTCCAAGTAGCTGGAATTACAGGCATGCGCTACCACGCCCAGCTGATTTTTTGATTTATTGTAGAGATGAGGTCTCGCTGCCCAGGCGGGTCTCAAACCCGTGGGCTCAGGCAATCCACTCACCTCAGCCTCCCAAAGGCGCGGGATTACAGGCTGAGCCACCGAGCCCAGCTTCCACATGCATTTTAGTAAGCTCTTCCAAGGCAGGTGAAATGTCTGTTCACCTCCATCCTCCACAGTTGTCTGACATGATGCTGCCTTGAAAACAGCAAGTTGTCCAAGAACCTAGATGACATTTGTTCGTTGTTGCTTTAAGATAACACAGAAGGCCAGGCTTGGTGGCAGCTTGTAATCCCAGCACATTGGAGGCCCAGGAGATTGCCTGAATCTGCAGGTTCGAGACCAGTCCAGGCAACTTGGCAAGACCTCATCTCTACAATAAAAAATTTAAAAATAAAAATAAAATTACAGCCAGGCGTGGTAGCGCATGCCTGTAGTTCCAGCTACTTGGAAGGCTGAGGCAGAAGGATCACCAGAGCCCAGCAGGTCAAGGCTGCGGTGGCCAGGAACGGCCACTGCACTCCAGTCTGGGCGACAGAATGAGACTCCAACTCAAAAAAAAAAAAAAATGTTATTTTAAGTATTCGTTTTAATCTATAAACACTTACAGAGTTTGCTACAGACACAAAGATTTACAAATACTGAATAATGATATTCAGAATTAGACATAAAGACAATAATCTTTATTTTTAAAAACAAACAAACAAAACCATGTTAATGTGATTTCTTTCAGCTGGAGAAAATTATTTATCTTGGTGCTTTAAGTCTAAAGTGAAATAATATGTATTATTCTGACAGAAAGTTAATGGAATATTTAAAAACAATTTCTGTAAAAAGTTATAAATGCTGAATTTGATTGAACAGATTTTGAAATAAGGCAATGAAAATACATGTTATAATGAGTGATACTTTCAAGGCAAGACTGTTATAGAAAAACACACTTTCTTTTACTTAGGAAAATGTAACATAAATACATGAAGAGTATAAAAAGCCACATGGTAGATGAAGATATTATAAGGTATAAATCAGTCTATATGGGGTTTATGAAACATTTTCTATAGAAAATATAAACTTATAAGAAATTTAGTCATCATTTTCATGTGATTATACTGCTAGTTAGTAATAGAAAAGTAAGTTAGCATTTTAGTGCCTAATATTGTAAATGAGAAAACTAGCATTAAGTATAAATTTCCACCAACTTTACTTCCTATATTATAGTCACTATAAAAATCAAATTCATTACATTTATCAAAATAATCTTAGCCCTTTGTCTTCGATGCTATTTTCAATTATGTTTTTTGTTAGTAATCATTACTGTTAATTTAATTCTCTTATAGCATGCCCTAACTTCATACACTTTTAAAAAGGGTTCTCTTACCTTTGACAGTGCTTTCTTAAATAAAGCTTAAAACAATAGCCAGGCGTGGTAGCACACACTCCTGTAGTTCCGGCTACTTGGAAGGCTGAGGCAGGAGAATCGCTGGAGCCCAGCAGGTCAACACTGGGGTGGCCATGAGTTTGCCACTGCACTCCAGCCTGGATGACAGAGTGACATTCCAACTCAAAAAAATAAAAAATAAGCCGGGCTTGGTGGCTCAGCCTATAATCCCGCGCCTTTGGGAGGCTGAGGTGAGTGGATTGCCTGAGCCCGCGGGTCGAGACCCGCCTGGGCAGCGAGACCTCATCTCTACAATAAATCAAAAATCAGCCAGG
>NW_007252349.1:191283-197690 GCF_000164805.1 Carlito syrichta | reverse complement strand
TCGATCGCCGGAGCCCAGCAGGTCGAGGCTGCGGTGGCCAGGAGCGGCCACTGCACTCTAGTCTGGGCAACAGAGTGAGACTCCAACCCAAAAAAAAAAAAGAAGAAGAAAACAACAATAATAAAAAATAAAAAACAGCATAGAAGTTAACATTTGAAGACCACTTTAACTTTTTAAAGCTTTTTCACTTACTTCTCAGCTTAAGTATTATAATAAGTGTATTAACTTTCCATTCTTTAAATACAGACTCAGAAAAACATTCAAAGCCTTAGATTTGAATCTTAGTTCTGCTATGCACTTGCTGGGTGATCCTGTTCAAACTATTTACTCTCTCTGAGCTTCAGTAGAAAAGTAGATAAAACAGTATCTCTACAAGGAAAATAGAATCTATCATAACACATTGTTATGAGTATTAAATGAGATGACATATGTAAAGATTATGACACAGTAAATGCTTAATAATGAACAGTAATCTTCCTTATAGCCTCCTTAAATAATCTGTACAAAATTTCTCAGCAAACTGGTAAGCCTAGGGCTTAAACCAAGATCTCTTGGTTACTTAATCTATTTTCTTATTACCACATTGAGCTGGCGGGCTGCCACATACTGCTGGGCACATACATAAATTCTGACAAAAACTGATCACAATTTACTTGTTTGTTTTTGTATTATAAAGACGGGATCTCTCTATGTTACCCAGGCTGCCTGAAACTCCTGGACTCAAGCAATCTTTTCACCTGAGTCTCCCAAACTGCTGGGATTACAGGCGTGAGTCACCACACTATGTCACACTAATCACAGAATTTTTATCTATCAATTTTAGCTTTGCAAAAGAAAAGCTTATCTAAAACTGATCTGGGGGAGCTTGAAAAGATAAAATATAAATTACCCCAAACCACAGGACAGGCTGTACCATAGCACTTCTGTACAAACAGAAATTATGACAAGAAACTGAAAGCTCCCTTTGGGTTTATGAGGAACAACCAGAGAAAGAAACAAGAATGACTACGATTAAAGGAACTTAAGATGATTTTTTTTTTGGTAAGCCAAACCACTGGGCAGAAAAAAACTGCATCCCATTCCAAAAAAACTCTATCAAGCCTGAACATATCTTAAAAAAAAGAGGCCTGGTGTGCTAACAACAAAACTTTTCCTCTAATTCCTTTAAGAGTGAGATAAAGCCAGGCACGGTGACTCACGCCTATAATCCCAGCACTTTGGGAGGCCAAAGCAAGAGGATTGCCTGAGCCCAGAGATTCAAGAACAGCCTGGACAACTTGGCAAGACCTCATCTCTACAATAAGTCATAAAATAAGTCAGGTGTGTGTCACTACTTGGAAGGCTGAGGTGAAAGGATCAGCTGATCCCAGCAGGTCGAAGCTGCAGTGGGTGCCATGAGCAAGCCACTGCACTCCAGCCTGGGTGGTGTGATAGTGAGACTGACTCAAAAAAAAAAAAAAAAAAAGTGAGAGAAAGGCTGGATGCAATGGATCATGCCTATCAATCCAAAGCATTGGGAAGATTGCTTGAGACCAGAAGTTGCAGACCAATCTAAGCAACACAGGGGACCCCCTCTCTACAAAAAAAAAAAAAAAAAATTTTGCAACAAAACAAATATTTTTAAAAATTAGCTGGGCATGGTTGTATGCAACCGTAGTCCTAGCTATTCAGGAGGCTAAGGCAGGAGGATCATTTGAGCCCAGGAGTTCGAGGTTGCAGTAAGTCCAACTTGGGAAAAAAGCAAGACTTTGTTTCTAAAAAAAAAAAAATAATTAATTAATTAAAACTTTTTTTGAAAACGAATGAGGCCAGCCCAGTAGCTCATGCCTATAATCTCAGCACTTTGGGAGGCCAAGGCGAGAGGATTGCCTGAGTCCACGGGTTCAAGACCAGCCTGGGCAAGCTGGCCAGACCTCATCTCTACAATAAATCAAAAAATAAGCTGGGTGTGTTAGCATGTGCCTGTAGTTCCAGCTACTTGGAAGGCTGAGGTGGAAGGATGTAGTGGCTGAGAGTATGCCACTGCCCTCCAGCCTGGGTGACAGAGTGAGACTCCAACTCAAAAAAAAAAAAAAAGTAAGATAAATAGAAAGAAGAAGATAAATCATCAACATAAAGAGTCTACATTCAAGAAGATATTTGAGTGCCATAAATGTTTGGATTCAGTATTAATAAGCAGCATAAAACAACATGATCAAAAGAATAAAAGTTTTATAAGTTTCCTGATATTGAAAGTATTGTGAAAATTATACAGTAGAAAAATGTAAGCAGGGCATGGTGATATGCACCTGTAGTCCCAACTACTCTGGAGGATTGCTGGAGTCCAGGAACTTGAGTCCAGCCGGGGCAACAGAGGGAAACCCCTGTCTCCTACTTAAAAAGATAAAAAAAGGAAATACTCTGTGAATAAACATCACCAATTGTTTTCAAATGATATACATAAGTAATCTTTTACAAGTAATAGACACAACTCTGTTCCAGGCCAAGTTCTAGAAGACATTCAAAAGAAGTGCAAATCTTTAATAATTTCCAAAAACTTTCTTACTAAAAGGGAGTAATTCAGTCACATCCTGAACATGTACATTCCCGAAAGGAAATGCACGAGGAGAGCCCAATCTGACAAAGGCAGAACAACATAAGATTCACACAAGAAAGTTAAAAGCAAAGTGAACTTCCATCACAAAGCATGGGGGAAGCTGATCAGAAGCTCTATCCCTGTAACCTCCCACCGTCACCACCAAATTTCTTGTCTGCCTTAATTTAACTTAAGCCTCTGCCAACTATTTCCCACAGAAGCATAACAAAATGTTCCTGAGATTTCTTTGTGACACTCATAGCAATCTCCATTTATTATTTAGCATTCATCAGGAGTCACTGATACTACTCATAATTCTAAATCGTGTTCACGACTTATCAATTCCCAGTGGACAATGTCATTTCCTTCTCTAAATCCATTCCTCTGAAATACATTCTCTTCTACCATAAAAACTTTTTCAGATAACACATATTCTTAGCTTAAGTTCCCAAGCTAGATCCTCCATAAGGATAGTCTGGTGGCTCTTTACTAATCCCTTTCTGGGAGCAGGGAGGTCCTGGTAACTAGGAAATTGCTCATGATGAAGGGCCCTTCATTTAACTCCTGCTGACCTCACACAAAAAATTAAAGGAACAGGCATCTTTTCAAAACTCAGATGAGAATACTAGAATTGTGCAAGAATACAGACCTGTACAGTTTCCGTCCAAAGACTAGAAGCTTAATGGGTACTCCCTTAAAGGCATTCTCCTACTGGTTATACACACTATTGAAGCAAGACTGATATATATATACATTTTTTAGATATAAAATACATATATATACATTTCTTTTTCAAAAAAGAAATGACACTAACTAGGATTGTGACCCTGAATTTGATGAAAATAAAATGAATAAGAACATTTAGTCCCCAAAGTTTCCAAGCTGGGAAAGAAAAGGAAAACATAATGGAGTCCCCAAAACATTAACCTTCAATGTAATTCTCAATATTTGAATTACTTCTACACACATACTTTTAACTGTAGTATAAGCAGTGAGCAAACCACTAATCAAACATAACAAAACTGTTCCCAAAGAGACTCCTTGGGTTCCCTTTGGATACTCCCTAGAAAGCAGGCCCTCACAGAACAAGAGTTTGCCTTCAAAATCTTGACCATTCTCCGTCGGACACTAACCACAAACACCACAGTTGAAAGATTTCCAGAGAAGCGCTTAGAAGTGGGAGAAATCAGGATCCACCAGGAAACAAAGTAGACAAGAAAACTATAAAGTCGAGCTCGGTGGCTCAGCCTGTAATCCCGCGCCTTGGGAGGCTGAGGTGAGTGGACTGCCTGAGCCCACGGGTTCGAGACCCGCCTGGGCAGCAAGACCTCATCTCTACAATAAGCCAAAAAAATTAGCCGGGCGTGGTAGCGCATGCCTGTAATTCCAGCTACTCGGAAGACTGAGGCGGAAGGATCGCCGGAGCCCAGCTGGTGGAGGCTGCGGTGGCCGGGAGCGGCCACTGCACTCCAGTCTGGGCGACAGAGTGAGACTCCAACTTAAAAAAAAATAATAATAATAAAAAAGAAAAAGAATCTAGTCCAACTTCTTCATTAAAAAAAAAAAGGAAACAAAAAGACAGAAAAGAAACTGTCACTGTTACTCTTGCTAAAATGATACAGACTTTGAAAAGCAAAACAACCGAAAGATCACATGGTCCCTTTACTTCCGAGGCCTCTAGTGACAAAATCTCTATTCTTAGGAAAAAGGGATCACGGACAATCAAACGTCAAATCACTGTGAGCATAAAGTGATTGACAAAACTGGGGGAGGGGGTGAAGGGGTAAAGGACAGAAAGTGATTTGTGATGCGTTTAATGATCCGTCGGAGGGGGGAAAAGGCACGTCCCAGACCTCAGTCTCAGTTTCCCCAACCAAAGAAGGCGAGAACGTGACCCTTCTGGGAGTCAAGGGAGCTAGAGGGCCTTGTTCCACACGACTCCACCGACTCCAAAGTCCCTTCAAAGGCCGGACTGAGCGGGGGTCTCCAGTGCCACTGAGTCGTGACACCTGAAGCCTCGGGAGGGGAAAAACGAAGGGAGAAGGGTCAAAGCGCGTAAAGCTCTACCCATGCCCGAAAAGCCATTTTCCCCACACACAGGGGGTGCCGACACCCGCCCCAGACTCACCACCTCTTCCCTCCCGACCCACACCAGGCAGCCTAGCATCTCTCCCCCCTTCCGGCAACCCTCGCTGCCGCGCCGCCCCTCCGGCCGCGCCCCTGAACGCCGCCCGGCAGGCGCCCCTCCAGCCGGGTCTCGGCCGCCGGCCCGCCTGCCCAACGGCCGGCGCCAAGGTCTCCCCAACCCCGCGGCGGAAGGATGCCGGGCCGGGCCTCCCAGGCTCCTCCCGGGCCTACCTGCGAGGCTAGGCGGGCGCGGGCTCGGTATGCAGCCCAGCGGGCGGGCTGAGCCACGGAGAGACGGAAGAGGCAGGGAGGAAGCGAGGGGTCGGCTCTACCGACCGGCGGGGGAGAGCGGCCTGAGCGCCGGGCCTCGCGGACAACTCAACCGTCGACCCGGCGCCGCCGCCGCCGCCGTCGCCGCCGCCGCCGCGCCGCTGCTCAGGAGACATCAAGCGAGAAGACGGCGCAAAAGATCACCGAATACACGAACGCCCCAGGCATCAAAGGAGGAGCGCCGAAGCAATCGGTCAGCCAACTGCTGCCGAGCGCCGAAACACTGCTCAGATCCGATTCAAGGTCCGGCTCCGGTCCAAGGCGTAAATAAACAAACCCAGATCACCATGGAATAAAGTAGCCTGTGCTTCTGCCATTTTCTCTGTTGGTTGCCGGCTGTTTGAGTTGTTGAGAGAACTGCAGTTTTTCGTGAGCGTGTTGAAGCTCAAATCATAGCGAGTAACGCTTGCCTAACTATAGTTTTACTTGAATGGACTCCTAACAGTTTATCCTAACTGAGCAAATTACTTTCCTCATTTGACCCTTAGTTGCCTCCCAAAACAGTGAAGTGAGTGAAAAATTATAAAGACAGAACCCAGCTGAGGAACAAAGTGAGCAATCCCTATAAAGATACGAATTCAGTCCCTACAAGCATAAGCAGGAGAAGCTAGGAAAACTCAGGGTTAGGAGCCTGACAATAAAGCAGGACAAAAAAAAAAAATAAGGAATACTTTTATTGTCTTCCAAAAAGCCTAGAACCACAGGTGTGCTTCTTACATAATCAAAAGTCTCTTGGGGCTCAGAACTTGATAAGGTGTGTTGACATGCTCCTCATCACAACAATGGCTTCTTTCTAACATCTCTTAGGAGACAAATGAATACACTCACACAAATATGGATTAACATGTACCTCCTAGGTGTAATGCAATCAATCACATAGATCACTACAAGTGTGGATTACTACGTGTGAGTAATTCCAGTCTACTGCATCCTAAGGAGGGAAGAAATATGGAGAGGAATAGTGAAAAAACCTCACCCTTCAAAGAATTTATAATCTAAAGTCAAAGAGCACAACCTTACAGTATTAGCCTTATTGATACTTTTGTTCGGCAACTGCAGCAACTCACAGGGAACAGGAATGAATGCACTTAGAACAGGCACTTAGAACAGGCACGGGAGACTGAAAGGAGAATCGAAGATGTTTATTCCGGAAGTCTCAAGTGGAGTAGCCTCCCAAAGTCTGAGCCCCGACGCCTCAATTTCAAGCTGCTTTTATAGAACTTTTTGGTTACAATATACATGGGTTTCTCATTGGTGGGTTTACAATTTTAAATTTAGGACCAGGACCAGTTACTTCTACTTCTACAACAAGCATTGAAACAGACTTTTTTTTTTTTTTTTTTTGAGTTGGAGTCTCTGTCGCCCTGACTGGAGT
>NW_007252349.1:187265-190773 GCF_000164805.1 Carlito syrichta | reverse complement strand
GAGCGGCCACTTCACTCCAGTCTGGGTGACAGAGTGAGACTCCAACTCAAAAAAAAAACAAAAAAAAAAAAAACATGCTTTATTACATCTCATATGGAAAAGTCCATAAAAATGTCTGTTTCAGGTCGGGCTCGGTGGCTCAGCCTGTTATCCAAGCGCTTTGGGAGGCCGAGGTGAGTGGATTGCCTGAGCCCGCGGGTTCGAGATCCGCCTGGGCAAATTGGCGAGCCCTCATCTCTACAATAAATCAAAAATCAGCCGGCGTGGTAACGCATACCTGTAATTCCGGCTACTTGGAAGGCTGAGGCGGAAGGATCGCTGGAGCCCAGCAGGTGAGGCTGCGGTGGCCGGAAGCGGCCACTGCACTCCAGTCTGGGCAACAGAGTGAGACTCCAACTCAAAAAAAAAAAAAAGATAAGACCCTCGAGGTCAGCTTTCCTGTTTAATTTCTGTTTTGATTTTTTTTTCTATCTCACTTTCTTGTTCAGACAGGATCATAGGAGACAAACAATTAACAACAATTTATTGTCACTTTTTGAAAATCTCCTCCTTGACCAGGTGTGGCAGCTCTCAAGTCTGTAATCCCAGCACTCTGGGAGATTTGAGGTGAAAGGGTCTCTTGAAGCCAGAAAGTCCAGACCCCGCCTCTACAAAAAAAAAAAAAAAATGTTTAAAAATTAGCAGGGCCTGGTGACACACACCTGTAGTTAGTCAGACTACATAGGAGACTGAGGAGGGAAGATCCCTTGAGCTCAGGAGTTCAAGGTTGCAGTGAGCTATGATTCTGCCACTGCACTCCAGCCTAAGCAACAGAGCGAGAGTCTCTATAAAAGAAAGAAACAAAGAAAAAATTAAAAATCTCTTCCTTGCAGATAACTCTTATTGCTGTTATGCCCACTGCTCTCTTGCAGTATCATCAATAAACCTGTTTTTCCTTTTTTTCTTTTTTTTTTTTTTTTTTGAGTTGGAGTCTCACTCTGTTGCCCAGGCTGAAGTGCAGTGGCACGCTCACAGCCACCGCAACCTTGACCTGCTGAGCTTAGATGATCCTTCCACTTCAGCCTACCATGTAGCTGGAACTGCAGCACACCACCATGCCCAGCTAATTATTTGATTTATTGTAGAGATGAGGTTTCTCACCTAGTTGCCCAGGCTGGTCTCGAATCCATGGACTTGGGCAATCCTCTCACCTTGGACTCCCAAAGTGTTAGGATTATAGGTGTGAGCCACCATACTTGGCCAATAAACCTGTTTTTCTATCCTATAAAAAAAAAAACTAAGCCAGTGAAAATATTTAAGGGACAATTCATACATATACTGCAGTATAAGACCAACAAGACATTGCACTTTTGTATTTACCACTGTTTTAGGAGACTTTTAAAATGAATAAACAATATAGCAACATTTATGAAAATCTAAAAGAAGAAAGAACTTGAAAATAAGCTCAAACACCAGGGCTCAAGCGATCCCCTAGGCTCAGCTTCCCAAGTAACTGGAAATGCAAGAACACACCACCATGCCTGGCTACTAATTTTTTATTTTGATTTATTTATTTATTTTGAGTTGGGGTCTCACTCTATCACCAAGGACGGAGTGCAATGGCACAATCACAGCTCACCATACTCTCAACCTCTTAGGCTCAGCCATCCTTCCACCTCAGCCTTCTGAGTAGTTGGGAGTCTAGGTACATGCCACCATATCTGGCTACATTTTTAATATTTTGTACAGATGGAGTCTGGCTATGTTGCCCAGGCTGGTCTCAAATTCCTGGGCTCAAGCAATCCTCCTGCCTCAGCCTCCCAAAGTACTGGGATTACAGACATGAGCCACCATATCCTGCCTAATTTTTTTTTTTTTTTTTGAGTTGGAGTCTCACTCTGTCGCCCAGGCTGGAGTGCAGTGGCATGCTCACGGCCACCCCAGTGTCAACCTGTTGGGCTCCAGTGATCCTTCTGCCTCAACCTTCCAAATAGCCAGAACTACAGGTACAAACCACCTATGCCCAACTAATTTTTTGATTTATTGTAGAGATGAGGTCTCGCCAAATTGCCCAGGCTGGTCTCAAACCTCTGGACTCAAGCAATCCTCTCACCTCACCTCCCAAAGTGCTGGGATTACAGGCTTGAGTAATCACACCCCTCCCTAGGAGTCTTTAAACTGATTGGCATCGGCTGGTCTACTGGAATTCAGGATCTGTTTAAGCAATCCTTAAACAAAAGTCTATGATTCTCACCTGAGCCCAGCAGACTGAGACTGCGTTGGCCTTGAGCATGTCACTGCACTCCAGCCTGAACGACAGAGTGAGATACCAACTCAAAAAAAAAAAAAGACTGTGCTTCTAACATCAGAGATCCAGAGATCCTATCTATAGGAACAATAGGGATGCAAATATCAGTATCTAGTATTATGTGCATTTCAGTTATAAGAAAGTGGGTTATAGCCGGGCTCGGTGGCTCAGCCTGTAATCCCAGCGCTTTGGGAGGCTGAGGTGAGTGGATTGCCTGAACCCGCGGGTTCGAGACCCGCCTGAGCAACTTGGCGAGACCTCATCTCTACAACAAATCAAAAAATCAGCCGGGCGTGGTAGCGCGCCTGTAGTTCCAGCTACTTGGAAGGCTGAGGCGGAAGGATCGTCGGAGCCCAGCAGGTGGAGGCTGCGGTGGCCGGGAGCGGCCACTGCACTCCAGTCTGGGTGACAGAGTGAGACTCCAACTCAAAAAAAAAAGTGGGTCAACATTCAGCCTGATTAATGCTTAATCATATTTCTTTCCAAAATTATTTTTTCTTTTTTTTTTTGTAGAGATGGGGTTTCACTGTCTTATCTAGGTTGGTCTTGAACTCCTGGCACAATCCTCCCACGACAGCCTCCTGAAGTAATAGAATTAGAGGCATGAGCCAGTCAGGCATGGTAACTCACACCTGTAATCCCAGCACTTTGGGAGGCGGAGGCAACAGGATTGCCTGAGTCCAGGCATTTGAGACCAGCCTGGGCAACTTGACAAGACCTCACCTCTACAATAAATAAATAAATAAATAAATAAATAAATAAATAAATAAAAATTAGCCGAGCTTGGTGGCCCATGCCTGTAGTTCCAGCATGCCACTGCACTCCAGCCTGGGTGACAGAGTGACACTTCTACCAATAGGTAAATAAATAAATAAAGGCATGAGCCACTGCATCTGGCCTCACAAAATTCTGTTAACCCTGCAAAGACAGCCTTATTTTAATGATTAGACAATATTTTTGTCGAGACAATATACTGACTGTGCTCTCCATTTTTCTTTTCTTTTCTTTTTTTTTTTTTGAGTTGGAGTCTTGCTCGGTTGCCCAGACCGGAGTGCAGTGGCCGCTCCCAGCCACCGCAGCCTCGCCTGCTGGGCTCCAGTGATCCTTCTGCCTCAGCCTTCCAAGTAGCCGGAATTACAGGCGTGTGCTACCATGCCCGGCTGATTTTTTTTTTTTTTTTTGAGTTGGAGTCTCACTCGGTTGCCCAGACTGGAGTGCAGT
>NW_007252349.1:180292-186982 GCF_000164805.1 Carlito syrichta | reverse complement strand
GCCCAGGCGGGTCTCGAACCCGCAGGCTTAGGCAATCCACTCACCTCAGTCTCCCAAAGGTGCAGGATTACAGGCTGAGCCACCGAGCCCGGTTTCTTTTCTTTTTTTTTGAGTCAGGGTCTCACTCTGTTGCCCATACTAGAGTACAGTGGTATGATCACCCCTTACCACAGCCAGGACCTCCTGGGCTCAATTGATTCTGCCACCTCAGTCTCTCCAGTAGCTGGGACTACAGGTGTGCACTACCACACCCAGCTAATTTTTATATTTGGTGTAGAGATAAGTTCTCACTATGTTGTCCAGGCTGGTTTTGAACACCTGGGCTCAAGCAATCCTCCCACTTCCACCTCCAGTAAGGTTGGGATTACATGCATAAACCACCCCACCTGGGCAATTATTAAATACATATGTTGCAAGTAAACATTTCCTGTGTGATAGGTATTGCTGCTCTTTAAAAGAGGTAATTATAACCTTAATATTTATGATTAGGCTGAGCATGGTACCTTACACCTGTAATCCCAGCACCTTGAGATGCTGAGGTGGGAAGATTGCCTGAGCCCAGGAGTTAGTGACTAGCTTGGACAACATGGTGAGACTTTGTCTCTACAATAAATAAATAAATAAAATCAGCTGGGCGTGGTGGCACACACCTGTAGTTCCAGCAACTTGGGAGGCTGAGGCAGAAGGATCACCTGAGCCCAGTAGGTTGAGGCTGTGGTAGCCTTGATCTGGCCACCGCTTTTCAGCCTGAGCAACAGAATGAGATCCCCCCAATTCAAAAAATAATAATAATTATGATTAGGTCTTATTGCACATAAGCAAGCAAAAAGAATAATTGAAGCAAAGAAAAAGTTCATTTATCTGTCATTAAAAAAAAAAAAAAAAAGCCGGGCTCGGTGGCTCAGCCTGTAATCCCGTGCCTTTGGGAGGCTGAGGTGAGTGGATTGCCCGATTCGAGACCCGCCTGGGCAACTTGACGAGACCTCATCTCTACAATAAATCAAAAATGAGCTGGGTGTGGTAGCGCATGCCTGTAGTTCTAGCTACTCGGAAGGCTGAGGCAGAAAGATCGCTGGAGCCCAGCAGGGTGAGGTTGTGGTGGCCGGGAGCGGCCACTGCACTCCAGTCTGGGCGACAGAGTGAGACTCCAACTCAAAAAAAAAAAAAAAAAAAAAATCCAAGCCAGATCCAATGACTCATGCCTGTAAACCCAGCACTTTAGGAGGCAGAAGCGAGACGATTGCCTGAACTCAGGGGTTCGAGACCAGCCTGGAAAACTTAAAAAGCCCTTGTCTCTACAATAAATAAAAAATTAGCCAGATGTGGTAGTGTGTGCCTATAGTTCTGGCTACTTGAAAGGCTGAGGCAGAAGGATCTCCGGAGCCCAGCAAGTCGATGCTGGGGTGGCCTGTTTCTGCACTCTAGTCTGGGCAATAGAGTGAGACTCCAACTCAAAAATAAACAAAAAACAGTGACCACCACGGGCAAACTAGGTTGGTTGGTCTAAGAACAGTCACCACCATGGGCAAACTGGGTTAGTTGGTCTAAGAAATGGACCTTTCCGGCCGGGCTCGGCGGTTCAGCCTGTAATCCCAGCGCTTTGGGAGGCCAAGGTGGGGGATTGCCTGAGCCCGCCGGTTCGAGACCTGTCTGGGCAACTTGGCGAGACCTCATCTCTCAAATAAATCAAAATTAGCCAGGCGTGGTAGCGCGCACCTGTAGTTCCAGCTACTTGGAAGGCTGAGGCGGAAGGATCGCCGGAGCCCACAGGTGAGGCTGAGGTGGCCGGGAGTGGCCACTGCACTCCAGTCTGGGCGACAGAGTGAGACTCCAACTCAAAAGAAAGAAATGGACCTTTCCATGGAATGGAAAAAATTTGTAAAGGCTAAACCAGGAAAAGTAGAATGGGAGGATTGGGGGCACACCTAGGAGAACTGGCTGGAATGAGGGATGAAGAGAAGAGACGAGAGGAGAGGGGCAGATGCTGTTCCTTATCTTGGCTGTGGGTTCTGAGATACTTGGTTCCATTATACTTTGGGTGGTAGAAATCAGGCTTGAGCCGGACTCGGTGGCTCAGCCTGTAATCTCGCGCCTTTGGGAGGCTGAGGTGAGTGGATTGCCTGAGCCCGCGGGTTCGAGACCGCCTGGGCAGCGAGACCTCATCTCTACAATAAATAAAAAAAAAATCAGCCGGGCGTGGTAGCGCATGCCTGTAATTCCAGCTACTTGGAAGGCTGAGGCAGAAGGATCACCGGAGCCCACCAGGTTGAGGCTGTGGTGGCCGGAAGCAGCCACTGCACTCCAGTCTGGGCGACAAAGTGAGACTCCAACTCAAAAAAAAAAAAGGAAATCAGCCTTTGAACCTAGAGTGTAATCTGCCCTGAGTAATCTACTCTGTAGCAGTACCATGATATTAGGAAGTCCAGGAAGAGGTGTCAGGCCTAAAGCAACCAGAATGATAAACCAACTACAGGTTCTGCTGTTGCAATGCAGTTCAGATCTTCTGTAGCCTGTTCCTACTGTGCTGTGAAGTAATGTACGCACTCTAGGCTAGAATGGTCAAAGTAGAAGCGGTGTTGTGTAGGAGCAGCCTTGGGAAGGTGAGAGGTCCCAGAACAGCAGGAAATCACTGGCAGTGAATGACAGGAGGCTCTTCCTTCTTTGGAATTGTTTACATAGGATAAATTTCCAGTAATGGACTTAATGACTAGATTGAAGTGGATGAACATTTTAATACTCTAGAATGACAAAGAAATCGACCCTTCTATAAAAGACAGCAGTATATGTAAGGGTTTGAGAAAGTTAACAAGTCAACAGAATCCTTGGGGCGGTGCATGGTGGTTGATGCCCTGTAATCCCGAAATGCAGGAGGATCTCTTGAGACCAAGAGCTTGAAATCAGCCTGGGGCCCGGCTCGGTGGCTCAGCCTGTAATCCCCGTGCTTTGGGAGGCCCAGGTGAGTGGATTGCCTGAGCCTGTGGGTTTGAGACACGCCTGGGCAACTTGGTGAGACCTCATCTCTACAATAAATCCAAAAATTAGCTGGGCATGGTAGCGCGCACCTGTAGTTCCAGCTACTTGGAAGGCTGAGGCAGAAGGATCGTCGGAGCCCAGCAGGTCAAGACTGTGGTGGCCGGGAGCGGCCACTGCACTCCAGTCTGGGTGACAGAGTGAGACTCCAACTCAAAAAAAAAAAGATAGCCTGGGCAACACAGCATAACCCCATCTCTACAAAACAATGAAAAACAAACAAAAAATAGATCCTTAATGTTTTGCTGGGCAAACATGGAGACCCTTTTTGAAATTTGCTAACTTATGACGATTTCTTTATTTTTTTTTTATTTTTATTTTTTTTGAGTTGAAGTCTCACTCTGTCGCCCAGACTGGAGTGCAATGGCTGCTCCCGGCCACCGCAGCCTTGACCTGCTGGGCTCTGGCGATTCTTTCGCCTCAGCCTTACAAGTAACTGGAGCTACAGGTGCGCGCTACCACGCCTGGCTAGTTTTTGATTTATTGTAGAGATGAGATCTCGCCAAGTTGCCCAGGCGAGTCACGAACCCGCGGGCTCAGGCAATCCACTCACCTCAGCCTCCCAAAGGCGCGGGATTACAGGCTGAGCCACCAAGCCCGGCTGATTTATGACAA
The DNA here is from genome assembly GCF_000164805.1 of Carlito syrichta. Lineage (NCBI taxonomy): Eukaryota > Metazoa > Chordata > Mammalia > Primates > Tarsiidae > Carlito > Carlito syrichta. The sequence continues at coordinate 183,337 of NW_007252349.1, read as the reverse complement.
TTTCAATGCATACTTTATTCCTACCACTTAATATCCATAAGTCTCATGTTTCTTATTGAATAATAACAGACAAAGACTTAGGATATAGTCTTATTTGGAAAAAAAAAATCAGCCAGGCACAGTGACTCAGTCTGTAATCCCCCACTTTGGGAGGCTGAGGCTAGAGAATTGCCTGAGCCCAGGGGGTCAAGACCAGCCTGGGCAACATGGTGAGACCTCATCTCCACAATAAATCACAAAAATCTAGCTGGGCTTGGTGGCATGCGCCTGTGATTCCAGATACTTGGAAGGCTGAAGTGGAAGGATTGCCTGAGCCCAGCAGGTCGAGGCTGTGGTGGCCATAAGCATGCCACTGCACTCCACTCTGGGCGACAGAGTGAGACTCTGACTCAGAAAAAAAAAAGCCTGTGAATTTCATGTGTTAGGAAATGGCCATGTCCCCAGCCTTCAGCTTATATTTTCCCTTTCTTCCGGTATTTGCCATTCTCAGGATCAACAAAGTCTTAATTCTGGGTCTGCGACTTCTTATACCTACCATTTTGTAAAATCTTGGGCCCTGAGGATATGTGCAATGCATAATGGTAAAATCCTGCGCATTTTATTTTATTTTTTGATTCGTATTTATTTATTTATTTTTTTTTTTGAGTTGGAGTCTCACTCTGTCGCTCGGACTGGAGTGCAGTGGCCACTCCCGGCCACTGCAGCCTCGACATGCTGGGCTCTGTCAATCCTTCCGCCTCAGCCTTCCAAGTAGCTGGAACTACAGGTGCGCACTACCACGCCTGGCTAATTTTTTGAATTATTGTAGAGATGCGGTCTCGCCAAGCTGCCCAGGCAGGTCTCGAACCCGCAGACTCAGGCAATCCACTCACCTCCGCCTCCCAAAGTGCTGGGATTACAGGCTGAGTCACCGAGCCTGGTCTAATTTTTTGATTTATGTAGAGATGTAGTCGCGCCAAGTTGCTGAGGCTGGTCTCAAACCCATGGACTCAGGCAGTCCTCTCACCTCGGCCTGCCAAAGTGCTGGGATTATAGGCATGAGCCACCGCACCCAGCCTGTGCATTCTTATTTTCTTATCTTCCTCATAGCTTCCTCTCCATTGCCAAAGGAAGTAACTGTGAAGTGCAGTCTTTGAGCTGTTTTGTTTGTTTCAGCTAAAGATAAAATCTTAGTATGTCATGCCAGGCGATGTGACTCAAGCCTGTAATCCCAGCACTATGGGAAGCTAAGGTGAGAGGATTGCCTGAGTCCAGGGGTTTGAGACCAGCCTTGTCAACTTGGCGAGGCTGCATCTCTACAATAAATCAAAAAATTAACTGGGTGTGGTGATGTGTACCTGTAGTTCCAGCTACTTGGAAGACTGAGGTAGAAGGATGGCCTGAACCCAGTAGGTCAAGGCTGTGGTGGCTATTCAGCACGCCACTGCACTCCAGTTTGGGCAACAGAGTGAGACTCCAACTCAAAACAAACAAAATATCTTAGTATGTCCATTGTCTGTCTAGCCTCTATTTAACCCTTAACTACCTCTTCTACATCTTCAGTATATAATGCCATTAAAACTGTCTGTTTATTCCTAAATTAGATTTACTTGCTATAGCTATTTTATAGTTCAAGGATCAAGACAGCAGCTACATCCCTATTCAGTTCATTTAAACCAAGACTATGTCTGTGACCCGTCTTTTCTGTAATTTGAAATTGGTAAACCATTGATGACCCAATTTTGTTTTCCCTTGATATATCCTGGGACCTTGCAGTCTTAAAACATCCAAGGGTAAATCTGGAAAACTCCTGTGCTGGACAGATGGAGTTATCTATGGGAAGATGAGGCTTACATAAGACAGGAAAAATCCTTGACACTTTCCCAAAACGATGCCAGAAAAAAAAGTTATACATCCACGCTAAGGACCTCAAAAGGAGAAGCCTTCTCACTTTTTTTTTTTTTTTTGAGTCAGAGTCTCGCTCTGTCACCCAGGCTGGAATGCAATGGCAATCTGCTCATGGCCACTGCAGCCTCAATCTGCTGGGCTCAGGCAATGCTTCCATGTAGCTGGAACTACAGGTTGCACTACCATGCCCGGCTAAATTTTTGACTTATTGTAGAGATGAGGTCTCACCAAGCTGGCCAGGCTGGTTTCGAACTCGTGGGCTCAGGCAATCCTCTCTCCTCGGCTGCAAGGCCAGGGATGGTGGCTCAAACCTGTAATCACAGCACTTTGGGAGGCTGAGGTGAGAGGATTGCCTGAGTCCAGGTGCTCAAGACCATCTTGGGCAACATGGTGAGACCATGTCTCTACAATAAATAAAAAAATATGCTGGCCATGGTGGTGTGTGTTTGTAGCTCCAGCTACTTGGAAGGCTGAGGTGGAAGGATCACCTGAGCCCAGCAGGTCAAGGCTATGGTGGCTGTGAGCGTGCCACTGCACTCCAGCCTGGGCGACACAGTGAGACTCCAACTAAAAAAAAAAAGTATAGACCCTGATCCCTTCCATAGATCATCTCAGGGAAAATAAAGTGACTATGGACTGAAAAAATCCTGGTCTATAGAAACATAGATTAAAGGTGTAGATTTGAACAATTACCTTGTGGAATTATTAGAAAATAAAATGCTCCCAGGGAAAAATACTGTCAGCCAATGTTCAGTCAGTTTAGTACTTAGATTATCTTTGGTATGTAAGTAAATAGACTTGAAATTGCTGTTGAAATCTCTCCAAGACTGTCCCTCCCACTCAGGCTTCATGTCACCATCTAGTGAGTTGCGAAAAGCCCGGATTTTCCCTAAAAGTAGTTATGTAAGGCTAAAATGCAAGGCATTTTTCTTTTTTTTTTGGTTGGAGTCTCACTCTTGTCCTCTAGGTTGGAGTGCAGTGGCACGCTCACAGCCACCACAGCCTCAACCTTTGGGCTCAGGCGATCCTTCCGCCTCAGCCTCCCAAGTAGCTGGAGCTATAGGTGCGTGCTACCACACCTGGTTAATTTTTAAAATGTATTGTAGAGAAGAGGTCTCACCAAGTTGCCCAGGCTGGTCTCGAACCCCTGGGCTCAGG
>NW_007252349.1:177725-179952 GCF_000164805.1 Carlito syrichta | reverse complement strand
CAGGTCGAGGCTGCGGTGGCCGGGAGTGGCCACTGCACTCCAGTCTAGGGTGACAGAGTGAGACTCCAACTCAAAAAAAAAAAAAAAAAAAAAAAAGCTAAAACCATGGGAATTAAAATGGGAATTAAAACATTGCCTTGTGAGAAAGAGAAAGCAAGCTTAGGTCACAGGCACAATGGCTCACACCTATAATCCCAGCACTTTGGAGGCTGAGGCAAGAGGATTGCTTGCGCCCAGCAGTTCCAGACCAGCCTTGGTAACATAGCAAGCCCTCATCTCTACAAAAAAAAAAAACAACAAGGTAACAACAACCTGTATTGCACAATGAATAAAGTTTCCAGTCAACTTTTCATCGCCTACTCTCACCTGAATGACATCCCTGTACATATTAAGTACAACCACTTGCCAAATGATCCACTCTTTTTTTTTTTTTTTTTGAGTCCGAGTCTCACTCTGTCACACAGGTTGGAGAGTAGTGGCATGCTCATGGCCACCGCAGCCTCAATCTGCTGGGTTCAGGCAACCCTTCCGCCTCAGCCTTCCAAGTAGTTGGAACTACAGGTACGTGCTACCACACCCAGTTAATTTTTTTTCTCTTATTTTAAGATGTGCGGTACAATTCAGGGTTAGGTATACAGACATTCATTATGCAGGTACCCTTGTTGATGAGATGTGCCCCTCCCTCCCCTGGCAGTTCCCCACTACTTCCAATTTTTTTTTAATTAACTGTAGAGATAAGGGCTTGCCAAGTTGCCCTGGCTGGTCTTGAACCCCTGGACTCAGGCAATCCTCTCACCTCGGCCTCCCAAAGTGCTGAGATTACACATGTGAGATACCACGCCTGGCCTGGACCCATTCTTTTCTTTTCTTTTTTGAGTTGGAGTCTCACTCTGTCACCCAGACTGGAGTGCAGTGGCCGCTTCCGGCCGCCACAGCCTCAACCTGCTGGGCTCCTGCGATCCTTCCACCTCAGCCTTCCAAGTAGCTGGAACTACAGGCGCGTGCTACCACGCCCGGCTAATTTTTGATTTATTGTAGAGATGAGGTCTCACCATGTTGCCCAGGTGGGTCTTGAACCCACGGGCTCAGGCAATTCACTCACCTCAGCCTCCCAAGGCACGGGATTACAGCTGAGCCACTGAGCCCGGCTTGGACCCATTCTTTATAGAGCAGAATAATGATGGGGAATAGCATTTGGAGTGGAAATAAACAGCAGATAATAATCCATAATTGTTTTTCATCTTGATGATGAGTCACCCTCAGTTTATTTCCAAATTTCTTCCATCATCAGCTGTTCATTTCTTTACGTTGAAAATCACCAGATCTGACTGCCAAAGTCAGGTAGGAAACGATCCAAGAGGACAATTCAGAGGTATCCATGATGAGTAGCTGAGAAACTGGGAACCCAGCTACTTGGAAGGCTGAGCGGAAGGATCGCCGGAGCCCAGCAGGTCGAGGCTGGGAGTGTGCCACCGCACTCGTCTGGGCGACAGAGTGAGACTTCAATTCAAAAAAAAAAAACTGGGAACAAGACAACCCTCAGGAAAGTCTCTTTTTGGTCCCAGCGAAGGCACCAATGTGTGAACCTAATTCACACTTGCATTATCCCAATCAGGTTATTTTTATATCAGTGTAATTTTAGAACAAGACTTGTTAGGGGGTTATTTCTTGGGAAATTCTGTCCATCACTGTGCATACAAGATATCCAAGGTCTGACTCCAGAATTCATTTCAAGCCAATAAGTTATATTCCTTTTACCGCTCCTTTTTTTTTTTTTGGAGTTGGAGTCTCACTTCTTTGCCCAGGCTGGAGTGCAGTGGCATGCACGCTCACGGCCACCCCAGTGTTGACCTGCTGAGCTCCAGTGATCCTCCTGCCTCAGACTTCTGAGTAGCTGGAACTACAGATGTGCACTACCATGCCTGGCTATTTTTTATTTTATTGTAAAGAAGAGGTCTTGCCAAGTTGCCTGGGCTGGTCTCGAACTCGTGGGCTCAGGCAATCTACTTGCCTTGGCCTCCCAAAAGGCTGGGATTACAGGCTAAGCCACTGAGCCCGGCCTACCTCTCCTTCTTAACACTTTCTTTATTTTTTTTTTTTAATTTTTAAATTTTTTATTTTTTTGAGTTGGAGTCTCACTCTGTTGCCCAGATTGGAGTGCAGTGGCCACTCCCGGCCACCGCAGCCTCAACCTGCTGGGCTCCGGCGATCCTTCCGCCTCAGCCTT
>NW_007252349.1:177248-177631 GCF_000164805.1 Carlito syrichta | reverse complement strand
TATTGTAGAGATGAGGTCTTGCTGCCCAGGCGGGTCTCGAACCCGCGGGCTCAGGCAATCCACTCACTCAGCTTCCCAAAGGCAAGGGATCACAGGCTGAGCCACTGAGCCTGGCTTCTTAACACTTTCACATGCCTTCTCTATTCCTTAAACCTTCCTTCTGTACAAGGAATGTCAAAACAGAAATACCAAACAGACATGCTAACATCACCATCATAAGAAATGTGATTTAGTTGAACACAAGCTATCTCAGCCTAGGTATATTTCCTTTACTCATCAACCTATCTGAGTCCTTAGATCCCCTGTGAAGTGGAAGCTTGCTATTTTATCTATATTTGAATTGTCTCCCTTAAGCTGATTCGGTTCTTTTTTTTTTTTTTTTT
>NW_007252349.1:173437-177100 GCF_000164805.1 Carlito syrichta | reverse complement strand
CGCTTCAGCTTTCCAAGTAGCCGGAATTACAGGCATACGCTACCATGCCCAGCCGATATTTTGATTTATCGTAGAGATGAGGTCTCGCTGCCCAGGCGGCTCTCGAACCCCCGGGCTCAGGCAATCCACTCACCTCAGCCTCCCAAAGGCGCGGGATTACAGGCTGAGCCACCGAGCCCGGCTCCTGATTCGGTTCTTAAACCCACTTAGCCTCTAACTCTGACTCAGGGTTGGTAATAGAAGACTGGAGTCCAGATGTTCTCTCTAGGAACGAGGTCTAAATCACAGTCCAATTATTGCATACAAGCTAAAGATGGAGGTTTTAGATGGTCCTTAACACCCTCTTAAAGACACAAAGCTACAAACTCAGATGAGTAGCCACTTAGGTCACAGACCATTCCCAACCGGGTGTGATGGCTCAGCCTATAATTACAGCACTTTGGGAGGCTGAAGCGAGAGGATTGCCTGAGCCCAGGGGTTTGAGAGCAGCCTGGGCAACTTGGTGAGACCTCGTCTCTACAGTAAGTCACAAAAACTAGCCAGGTGTGGTGGCGTGTGTCTATAGTTCCAGCTACTTGGAAGGCTCAGGTGATCCTTCTGGCTCAGCCTGGGCAACAAGAGTGAGACTCCAACTCACAAAAAAACAAACAAACAAAAAAGACCATTTCCCAATTTCAGCTCACTTCTCACACTTAACTCAGATTATAACTATGCAGCCAGCAAAGTAGAAAAACTGACATAACATCCAGAAAATTCAGAATAAGAACTGTTTTCATTTCAAATGTACAGATAAATGAAGTCAACAAAAGTTTTGGCTATATGTTGTTTTCTCATTTACTATGACTTTGTAGGCACAATCATGTTTGCCACCAGTGAATTTTTTTGTGTTTATTTTGAGTTGGAGTCTCACTCTGTCGCCCAGGCTAGAGTGCAGTGGCCGCTCCCGGCCACCGCAGCCTCGACCTGCTGGGCTCCGGCGATCCTTCCGCCTCAGCCTTCCAAGTAGCTGGAACTACAGGCGCGCGCTACCATGCCCGGCTAATTTTTGATTTATTGTAGAGATGAGGTCTCGCCAAGTTGCCCAGGCGGGTCTCAAATCCGTGGGCTCAGACAATCCACTCACCTCAGCTCCCAAAGGCGCAGGATTACAGGCTGAGCCACCGAGCCTGGCTCTTTTTATGGCTCAAGCCTGTAATCCCAGCACTTTGGGAAGCAGAAGTAAACCAGTGAACTTTCAAATGAATGGTATTTAATGTGGAGCTCACTGGATAGTAGGGAACTGTTGTGCTGACTTTGCTTTATTTAATACATTTACGAATGAATCAAGATATTCCGGCATAGCCCCAACCCTTCTAAAGCACACAGATTAAATGTCAGTGTATGACAAGTGTCTACACATTCAGTCACGCTAGATATGAAACTGTGTAGAAGGTAGTGAGGGGCAAAGTTTCTCACAACCTTTTCTGCAGTCTTCCTCCCCACCTTCCACATTAGCTGAAATGAGTGAGCATTAGTTCCTGACGGATACGATCAACCTCTAAGTCCAGGGACTCCATGTGTTCATACGCTTCTTCAGGGGGCTGCTCCATGGGTCCTGTCATTGGGGACGACCAAATATCCATCCCATGCTCCAAGGAGATATTGTGGAGAACACAACAAGCCAAGATGATGTGGCTGGATTTCTCTGGTGAGTACTGCAGTGCCCCCTTGGATCCATCCAGGCAGCGGAATCGGGAGCAGAGTGTTCGGAAAGTCTTCTCAATCACACTGTGAGTCGCAGAATGGGCCATGTTATAGCGATATTCTGCTGGGGTTTCAGGAATGTGAAGTGGGGTCATGAGCCAGGTGCGGAGAAAGAAGGAACTGTCACCTGTTGAGAAGGCCCAAAGAAATGATAAGCGGCTATAAGTTATATGCTAAAGGTGAACAAGAAAATATAACAGTCTCTCTGGAGCCAAAGCACACCAGAAACATTAAAATGCTGTGGTAAAAAGAAGGCTTGCCCCTGGGCACAATGGCTCAAGCCTGTAATCTCAGCACTTTGGGAGGCTGAGGGGAGAGGATTGCCTGATTCCAGGACAACTTGGTGAGACCTTGTCTCTACAAAAAATAAATAAAAATTAGCCAGGCGTGGTGGTGCATGCCTGTAGTTCCAGCTACTTAGAAGGCTGAGGCAGAAGGATTGCCTAAGTCCAGCAGGTTGAGGCTCCAGTGGCCGTGAGTGTGCCACTGCACTCCAGCCTGTGCAACAGTGTGACACTCTGACTTAAAAAAAAATGCATGACAATATTAGGAGAAGGAAAACATGAGTCTTGGCTGACAATATCCTCGGTAAGAACAAATAAAGAAAAAAGAGCAATAAGAGCTGATAGCTTAAAAAAAAAAAAAAAAAAAGCCGGGCTCAGTGGTTCAGCCTGTAATCCCGCGCCTTTGGGAGGCTGGGTGAATGGATTGCCTGAGCCCGCGGGTTCGAGACCCGCCTGGGCAGCAAGACCTCATCTCTACAATAAATCAAAAAAATCAGCTGGGCGTGGTAGTGCATGCCTGTAATTCCAGCTGCTTGGAAGGCTGAGGCGGAAGGATCGCCGGAGCCCAGCAGGTCGAGGCTGCAGTGTCCGGGAGCGGCCACTGCACTCCAGTCTGGGCGACAGAGTGAGACTCCAACTCAAAAAAAAAAAAAAAAAAAAAGCCAAATCTGAAAGAATGTAGGGAAGAGGTAAAGGCACTGAAAGAAATAAAATTTCTGCATTTTCCAAAATTCAGAGGTATTGTTTTGTTTTGTTGTTGTTGTGTTTTTGTTTTTTTTTTGAGACAGAGTCTCACCCTGCCACCCAGACTGGAATACAGTGGCACAATCCTGGCTCACTGTAGCCTTGACCTCCTGGGCACAGATGACCCTCCCGCCTCAGCCCTCCGAGTAGCTGGGACTACAGGCACATGCCATCATGCCCACCTAATTTCTGTATTTTTTTGTAGAGATGAGGTCTCATTATGTTGCTCAAGTTGGTCTTGAACACCTGGGCTCAAGAAATTCTCTCACCTCAGCTACCAAAGTGCTGGGATTACAGGCGTGAGCCACTGAGCCAAAATTGTTGTTTAATAAAAGGCATAATTTGAAAAAACTATTAGCCGGGCTCGGTGGCTCAGCCTGTAATCCTGCGCCTTTGGGAGGCTGAGGTGAGTGGGTTGCCTGAGCCCACAGGTTCGAGACTCGCCTGGGCAGCCAGACCTCATCTCTACAATAAATCAAAAAATCAGAAGGGCGTGGTAGCACATGCCTGTAATTCCGGCTACTTGTAAGGCTGAGGCGGAAGGATCATTGGAGCCCAGCAGGTCGAGGCTGCTGTGGCCGGGAGCGGCCACTGCACTCCAGTCTGGGCGACAGAGTGAGACTCCAATTCAAAAAAATAAATAAATAAAATAAAATAAAAAACTATTAGATAGCGTGCCAATCTTCAAAATCTCCAGAGAGCAAGAATGCAAGAGAGAAAAAGAAAATTCTTCCAGGAGAGCCCAAAATACTCTGAGGAAAATTTTTAACTTTACTGTAAAAATTTCAAGTCAGCCGGGCTCGGTGGCTCAGCCTGTAATCCCCCGCCTTTGGGAAGCTGAGGTGAGTGGATTGCCTGAGCCCACGGGTTCAAGACCCGCCTGGGCAGCCAG
>NW_007252349.1:169826-173145 GCF_000164805.1 Carlito syrichta | reverse complement strand
CAAAAAAAAAAAAAAAAAAAAAACCTCAGGTCTATCCCCACAAAGATCTGCAGGGGGAAAAAAAATCAGGTCTAAAAGCAATACCTACAGATTTCAGGGTATTTTGTCAGCAATAATAATTTACCCTCCTAGCACTAAGAATGAAAGTCCCATCATTTGTGGCAGAGATCAGAACTCAGGTGTTCTGCCTTCCTATATATTACAACTACTAGAACTATGCCTTTGTGTCAGGAGACTTGGAAGAATTTCACATTAACACATTTGTGATCGGCAAAATTTTCACTTTCCTAATACTGACTGCAGGTGAAAATAAAACAAAAAAAATCTGAAGTTGGTTGCCGCAAACTTCTGTTGTTAAGCACAAGTGAAATGGTCTTTACTGAATTGTCACCTTTTCACAGTACAGCTGAAAGTTGCAGACATATCCAGTATTTGCCAGAGACATATCCAGATACCACTCTGACTAGCATTCCATACTTTTATTATTATTCAGATTATAAACTGAATATATATCATTCAGAAACAGAACTGGGGGCCGGGCTTGGTGGCTCAGCCTGTAATCCCAATGCTTTGGGAGGCCGAGGTGAGTGGATTGCTTGGGCCCGCGGGTTCGAGACCTGCCTGGGCAACTTGGCGAGACCTCATCTCTACAATAAATCAAAAATTAGCTGGGCGTGGCAGCGCACGCCTGTAGTTCCAGCTACTTGGAAGGCTGAGGCGGAAGGATCGCACAGCAGGTCGAGGCTGTGGTGGCTGGGAGAGGCCACTGCACTCCAGTCTGGGCGACAGAGTGAGACTCCAACTCAAAAAAAAAAAGAAAAGAAAGGAAACAGAACTGGGAATGATGTAAATTCATGTCAGTGGCAACCAGGAGCAGAATTTGGAATGATGTAATTTCACATGAGCAATCCTGAAAGAGTTAACAAGGAGAGCATATATATAATCATTCAACTAGTAATAGTCAGTGATAAGGAAATGAAATCAGAAGTCAATTAAAATAATAAACACAAGGCATTCCCCTTAAGTGACTCCCTTATCAAATGATCCTAGGGCCGGGCTCAGTGGCTCAGCCTGTAATCCCGCGCCTTTGGGAGGCTGAGGTGAGTGAATTGCCTGAGTCCGCGGGTTTGAGACCTGCCTGGGCAGCGAGACTTCATCTCTACAATAAATAAAAAAATCAGCCGGGTGTGGTAGCGCATGCCTGTAATTCCGGCTACTTGGAAGGCTAAGGTGGAAGGATCGTCGGATCCCAGCAGGTTGAGGCTGCGGTGGCTGGGAGCGGCCATTGCACTCCAGTCTGGGTGACAGAGTGAGACTCCAACTTAAAAAAAAAAAATGATCCTAGGGAGTACTAACAAAAACAAAACTGGGGTACAATGTCCTAATACAAGAGCACAATGTTTCTATAAAGTTTAATTGTCCTGATTCACTATGTCTGGCAGACGAAATGACTCACACAGAGGCACAACCTCTTAGAAATCTAAGACAGGGCAGGGCGCTATGGCTCATGCCTGTAATCCCAGCACTTTGGGAGGTGGAGGCGCGAGGATTACCCTGAGCTCAGGAATTCCAGACCAGCCTGGCCAACATGGCGAGATCTCATCTCTACAAAAAATTTAAAAAATTAACCAGGCATGTGGTGTGTGCCTGTAGTTCCAGTTACTTGGAAGGCTAACGGAAAAGGAGCCCCTGAGCCTAAAAGGTCAAGACTGCAGTGGCCATGTGCGTGCCACTACTGCACTCCAGCCTGAGTGACAGAGTAAGATCTTAACTGGGAAAAAAAAAAAAAAAAAGGAAAGAAACTGATGCAGTGAATAATGAAAAATGATATCTAAGGCTCACTGAACACCTACTATGTAGCAAGCACTGTGTTAGACCCTTTTAAAATATTATCTGTTGAACACCTAAAGAAGGGAGTGAGGGGGATAAGGATTAAAAAAAAAGCCACGCCTTGGGAGGCTGAGGTGAGTGAACTGCCTGAGCCCATGGGTTCGAGACCCACCTGGGCAACTTGGTGAGACGTCATCTCTACAATAAATCAAAAAACTAGCTGGGTGTGGTAGCGCCCGCCTGTAGTTCCAGCTACTTGGAAGGCTGAGGCGGAAGGATCGCCTGAGGCCAGCAGGTTGAGGCTGCACTAGCCATGAGCGTGCCACCGCACTCCAGCCTGGGCCTTGAGTGTGCCACTGCACTCTAGCCTGGCCGACTGAAAAAAAAAAAAAAAAAAAGTATTAAAACAATGGTGTAACACTGTAAAAGAGAATAATATAAACATCTAAGATGAATGCTGAAACACAGATATGCTAAACGATATTTGGTAAATTATCTCTAAGAAAAGGTATGAGCCTTAAATGGGGGAGATATACAGGGTAGGTTAGTTAATGTAGACCTTTTGTGAAATGCTTTACTGTCACTAACTGTTTATAATCCAAACACCACTGGAAACCAGACACTCAGGAGGGGATTAGGATCAGAATTGCTAAACAGATTACAATTGCTTATATGATCAATCATCCACAAGACATTCTGGCAGATCTTACCCAAAGCTGCTTAGCAGGACTAGGCCAAGAGCTGAAAAACTAAGAACTCAGGCTGAATTGTTTTCAGGAACAGGTATATTTAGAGGATAATTTAGGCAATGCACTCTGAAGGGACAGAGGAGAATGAGAACAGGAAGGGATGATACCCTGGGGGAAAACATGCTAAAAAAAAAAAAAAAAGGGGGATTATAGGTTTGACAAATGTAGAACTATTCCTCACATGCAATCAGCCATCTATTCTTTTTTTTTTTTTAACATCTTAATGTTCCTTATAATCCTGCCAACGTTTCCCTAATTACCCCATTGTCCACACATTCTCCAGAGACCAGTGTTTTCCAAATTTGTATATTCACATGAATCATTTAGGGCACATGTTAAAAGTGAACTTCACTGGGCAAGGTGGCTCACGCATGTAATCACAGCACTTTGGGAGGCAGAGGCAACCCCCCTGGGCAACTTGGCGAGATCTCATCTCTACAATAAATCAAAATGAGCCGGGCGTGGTAGCGTGCGCCTGTAGTTCCAGCTACTTGGAAGGCTGAGGCGGAAGGATTGCCAGAGCCCTGCAGGTCGAGGCTGCGGTGGCCGGGAGTGGTCACTGCACTCCAGTCTGGGTGACAGAGTGAGACTCCAACTCAAAAAAAAAAAAGATAATAATAAATAAAATTTAGCCGGGCTTGGTGGCTCAGCCTGTAATCCTGCGCCTCTGGGAGGCTGAGGTGAGTGGATTGCCTGAACCCACGGGTTCCAGACCTGCCCGGGCAACTTGGCGAGACCTC
>NW_007252349.1:160807-169716 GCF_000164805.1 Carlito syrichta | reverse complement strand
CCACTGCACTCCAGTCTGGGTGACCGAGTGAGACACCAACTCAAAAAAAAAAAAAACAAATATTGTTGCAATATCCAGCTCTCCCACTTCTTTCTGAAGAGAGGGGTTCAGAAAAGTATATAAAGGTTTGACAGAATTTTTATTGATTTTCAACTATGCCCCGTAAACAATGCAAAAAACAATGTTTATTAAAATTTTTATTTTTTATTTATTTATTTTGAGTTGGAGTCTCACTCTGTTACTCAGACTGGAATGCAGTGGCCGCTCCCGACTACCGCAGCCTCGACCTGCTGGGTTCTGGTGATCCTTCCGCTGCAGCCTTCCAAGTAGCTGAAACTACAGGTGCGCGCTACCACGCCTGGCTAAATTTTGATTTATTGTAGAGATGAGGTCTCGCCAAGTTGCCCAGGAGGGTCTTGAACCCGCGGGCTCAGGCAATCCACTTACCTCGGCCTCCCAACGCGCTGGGATTACAGGCTGAGCCACCGAGCCCAGCCAATAATATTTCTTTTCTTTTTTCTTTTGAGTTGGAGTCTCATTCTGTTGCCCAAGTTGGAGTGTAATGGCATGCTCACGGTTCACCACAGCCTTGAGCTCTCAGGCTCAGGGGATCCTTCCACCTCAACTTCAAAAATACTTTTAAAAATAATTCGTAAAAAATTTATAGACAGGATCTTGCAACATTGGCCACTTGAACCCTTGGCCTCAAACAATCCTCACAACTCAGTCTCCCAAAGTATTGGGATTACAGGCGTGAGCCACCATACCCAGCCCAAAAAATTAAGGCAATAAATCCAACTGAATCTGGGGTCCCAAAGTGTGAAGAAAAAGAAAACTACTACCTCCCACATGACCTTCAAGTTTGGCTTTTTTTGAGTCAGTCTGTCACTTGGGTTGGAGTGTAGTGGCACGCTCATGGCCACTGCATCCTCAACTTGCTGGGCTCAGGCGATTCTCCCTCCTTAGTCTTCCAAGTAGCAGAATCTACAGACATGCGCCACCATGCTCAGTTAATTTTTTGAATTTTTTTTTTTAGTTGGAGTCTCACTCTGTCACTCAGGCTGGAGGGCAGTGGCATGCTCTCAGCCACTGCAGCCTCAACCTGCTGGGCTCAGGTGATCCTTCTGCCTCAGCTTTCCAAGTAGCTGGAATTGCAGAAACACATCACCATGCCTGGCTAATTTTTTTATTTATTGTAGAGATGAGGTCTCATCAAGTTGTCCAGGATGGTCTCGAACCCACAGACTCACACAATCCTCTCACATCGGTCTCCCATAGTGCTGGGATTACAGTCACAAGCCATCTTATGTCCGGCTAATTTTTTGATTTATTGTAGAGATGAGGTCTCACCAAGTTGCCCAGGCTGGTCACAATCCCTTGGGCTCAGGTGTAATCCTCTCACCTTGGCCTCCCAAAGTGCTGGGATTATAGGCATAACCACTGTGCCAAGGCTGACCTTAAAATCATTTTTTTTTAGATTAGAAAATATAGTTTATTTAGAAATTAAATTAGAGAGACAGGAATAGGAAATTCACCTCCCCAAGGTAGAAGAGGAGGTCAAAGTCAGGAAGCATGGCAGCAGCCATAGCTCAAAGAGCACATGGTCACATGATAGCTTAGTGAGGCAATGGCCTGACCTTGAAGTTCTTAACAAAAGGAATATTTGCTAAATTGAGTAATTACTCATATGATCTGGTTTAAAAACTTTTTTTTAGATTCGAAAATATAGTTTATTTAGAAAGCAAATTAGAGAGAGAAAGAGAGGAGATTTGCCTCCCCAAGGTAGGGGTGGGGGCCAAAGCTTAGGAAAACATAGCCTGGCCATAGGTCAGTGAACACATGAAGTAGCCAGTGCTTAACAAAAAAATGGCCTGGTTTAAAAACTTATAAATACCTTAAATATTCTGTGTATCAGTTTCCTCTTTTGTTTTTCTTTTTTGAGTTGGAGTCTCACTCTGTCATCCAGACTGGAGTGCAGTGGCCGCTCCTGGCCACTGCAGCCTCAATCTGCTGGGCTCTGGCAATCCTTCTGCCTCAGCCTTCCAAGTAGCTGAAACTACAGGTGCACGCTACCACACCTGGCTAATTTTTGATTTATTGTAGAGATGAGGTCTCACCAAGTTTCCCAGGCGGGTCTTGAACCCGCGCGCTCAGGCAGTCCACTCACCTCGGCCTCCCAAAGTGCTGGGATTACAGACTGAGCCACTGAGCCCGGCAGTTTCCTCTTTTGTAAGAATATTGAACTCTTAGAAGTTTTTTTTTTTTTGAGTTGGAGTCTTACTCTGTCGCCCAGGCTGGAGTGTAGTGCACACTCACAGCCACCCCAGCATCTACCTGCTGGGCTCCGGCGATTCTTCCTCCTCAGCCTTCCAAGTAGCCAGAACTACAGGTGCGTGCGACCATGCCTGGTTAATTTTTCTTTTTTTTTCACTTATTGTAGAGACACGGTCTTGCCAAGTTGTCCAGGCAGGTTTTGTAGCCGTGGGCTCAGGCAATCCACTCGCCTTGGCATCCCAAAGTGCCAGGATTACAGGCTGAGCCACCGAGCCTGAACTCTTAGGAGTTTTATAAGCATTAAGTGATATAATCCATGCAAGATGCTTACAACATTGTTTGACAGATTTTAAGTGCTCAATAAGTTTTAGCTGGCTTTATAGGTAGAGAACCAAAGTGAAAAGATTCATAAGATTCTTAAGAAATTAGCTGGAAATTCATACACTCCTGAAACTATGGAAGAAGAAAACAGACTTTCCTATATTTTTTGGTGTGAGTTCTGTGAAAATGAAATTTAAAAGTTCAAAGTAGGCACAAAGTGTGATTAAGATAAAGGTCCAGCCGGGCTCCGTGGCTCAGCCTGAAATCCCATGCTTTGGGAGGCTGAGATGAGTGGATTGCCTGAGCCTGTGGGTTCAAGACCCACCTGGGCAACTTGGTGTGACCTCATCTCTACAATAAATCAAAAAAATTAGCCAGGTGTGGTAGCACGCGCCTGTGGTAGTTCCAGCTACTTGGAAGGCTGAGGTGGAAGGATCACCAGAGACCCAGCAGGTTGAGGCTGCGGTGGCCGGGAGCAGCCACTGCACTCCAGTCTGGGCAACAGAACATAACAAAACAAAACAAAACAAAAAAGATAAAGGTCCAGTAGAGAGAAGGTAGTGTACTCAAATGGTATATAAAAGCAACAACCCAGGTGGGTGTGGTGGGTCATGCCTGTAATCCCAGTACTTTGGGAGGCTGAGGCGAGAGAATTTCCTGAGCCCAGGGGTTCAAGACCAGACTGGGCAACTTGGCAAGACATTGTCTCTACAATAAATCAAAAAATTAGCTGAGAGTGGTGGTGTGCACCTGTAGTTCCAGCTACTTGGAAGGCTGAGGTAAAAGGATCACTTGAGCCCAGCAGTCAGGGCTGCAGTGGACGTGAGCACGCCACTGCATTCCAGCCTGGGTGACAGAGTGAGACTCTGACTCAAAAAAATTTTAAAAATAAAAATAAAAGCAACAAACCAAGAAAATAAATAAGTTCCAAGATATTACACGTGGTACCCTGGCAGCTCTGAACCTATCAGTGTGACAGCAGTCTTTGCCCACTGAGAACAGGGGAAATTTCTCTTTAAAGTGTCAGTAAATTGAGCCGGGTGTGGTAGCTTATACCTGTAATCCCAGCACTTTGGGAGGCGGAGGCGAGAGGATTGCCTGAGCTCAGGGGTTTGAGACCAGCCTGAGCAACATGGCGAGACCTCGTCTCTACAAGAAATAAAAAAGTCAGCCAGGCATGGTGGCACTTGCCTGTGGTTCCAGCTACTTGGAAGATTGAGGCAGAAGATCACTTGAGCCCAGTAGGTGGAGGCTGTGGTGGCTGTGAGTGTGCCACCAAACTCCAGCGTGGGCAACAGAGTGAGACTCCAACTCAAAAATAAAAAAATAAAGTGCCAGTAAACATGTTGGGGGGGGAGGGGATGGGATTAACAGTAGCAAATATCTGTCTGGGGAAGGGGAAACACCTCTTATCAACAGGGTGCCTGATGAAACGTAATTGTACACCTAACCCTTAACTGTACCCCACAAAACCATAATAAAAAATATTGATTTAAAAAAAAAGTTAGAAGTTTTCCTGAGTGTCTACTACATGCTAAACACTCTGCCATGACCGTGTGCAGTGTAAATATGACTAGTGGTCTTTATTAGCTGGGTGCAGTGGTGCATGCCTATAGTCCCAGCTAATTGGGAGGCCAAGGCTACAAGATTGCTTGAGTACAGGAATTTGACAACATAGTGAGACTCCATCTCAAAAAAAGAAAAAGAAAAGAAAAAAGAGGCATTCCAATGCTTAATGTACTTTTTCATCTCTCATCATATGCTGCATATAAGATAACCCTTGTCCCCATGTTCACTTAAGAGTAACACTTAAGCCTGGGCTCGGTGACTCAGCCTGTAATTCCAGCACTTTGAGAGGACAAGAAGAGTGGATTGCCTGAGCCCCGGTGTTTGAGACCAGCCCAGGCAACTTGGTGAGACCTGTTTCTACAATAAATCAAAAAATTAGCCAGGTGTGGTAGCATGCACCTGTAGTTCTGGCTACTTGAAAGGCTGAGGCAGAAGGATCGCTGGAGCCCACCAGGTCAACGCTGGGACGGCTGTGAGTGTGTCACTGCACTCCAGCCTGGGTGATGGAGTGAGACTCCAACTCAAAAAAAAAAAAAAAAAAAACGCCGGGCTCAGTGGCTCAGCCTGTAATCCCGCGCCTTTGGGAGGCTGAGATGAGTGGACTGCCTGAGCCCGCAGGTTCAAGACCCGCCTGGGCAGCAAGACCTCATCTCTACAATAAATAAAAAAAACAATCAGCCGGGTGTGGTAGCGCATGTTTGTAATTCCGGCTACTTGTAAGGCTGAGGTGGAAAGATTGCGGGAGCCCAGCAGGTCAAGGCTGCGGTGGCCGGGAGCGGCCACTGCACTTCAGTCTGGGCGACAGAGTGAGACTCCAACTCAAAACAAAACAAAATAAAAGAGTAGCACTTTAAAAAACAAAGTAGGTAAATGCAGTGGCTCACACCTGTAATTTTAGCACTTTGGGAAGCAAAGGTGGGAGGCTTGAGCCCATTATTTCGAGAACAGCCTCGACAACATAGTGAGATGTCGTCTTTACAATAGACCAAAAAATTTATCCAGGTGACGTGGTGCATGCCTGTAGTCCCAGCTAATTGAGAGGCTGAGGTGAGAGAATTACTGGAGTCCAGGGAGTTGAGGCTGTGGCGAGCAGTGATCATGTCCCTGCACTCCAGCTCTGTTGACAGCGTGAGACTCTGACTCAAAACAAAAACAAAAACAAAAAACTAAGCTGCCAGGCCCAAGGGTTTTATCACTTAACTATATTCCTCACAGCTGTACCCTCACGTGATTCACACTGCTTGCTATTGAATGGATTATTATCCTACTCATATGATATGGCTCCTATGATAAGTCAGGCTTTTCAATGGAACTGGGGCAGATCTGGGAATTCCTACAAGAACTGTGTAAATGCACTCTCCACTATCATTTTCATACAGATATCATGGTGATAATCACCAATGGCAAAAACATTTTACGTTAGGTTATTTGTATAGTATTTTATAGTGTATTTTCATATACATGACCTAATCCTCACGATAGATATTTCTGCTGCTATTGTTATTTTCATCATTTTACAGATGATAAAAATTAAGACTCAACTGTATGGATGTACAATATTTAACCAGTTCTGTAAAGTACTGATGAGTGTTTTAGTTGTATTTAAGAGGATTGTTTTTGTAGGGTTGTTTCTGTTGTTGCTATTGTTTGCATTGCAAATTCTTGTGGGCAATTTCATTTTGCATATGTATGAACCTCTAAGATAAATTCTTGGGAGATTCTTAACTATTTTTAGTACAGGCAGCTACCAAATTAAAAAAAAAAAGTTAAAAGTAGAAGTGGAAGACCTGGGTTAAATGTTATCAAATAATGTTTGTTTTTGGTTTTTTTTGAGTTGGAGTCTCTGTTGCCCAGACTGGAGTGCAGTGGCCGCTCCCGGCCACCACAGCCTCGACCTGCTGGGTTCCGGCCATCCTTCCGCCTCAGTCTTCCAATTATCTGGAACTACAGGTGCGTTACCACGCCCGGCTAATTTTTTGATTTATTGTAGAGATGAGGTCTCACCAACTTGCCCAGCCGGGTCTCGAACCGCGGGCTCAGGCAATTCACTCACCTTACTCCCAAGGCGTGGGATTACAGGCTGAGCCACTGAGCCCAGCTTTTTTTTTTTTTTTTGATTGGAGTCTCACTCTGTCCCCCAGACTGGAGTGCAGTGGCCGCTCCCAGCCACCGCAGCCTCGACCCGCTGGGTTCTGGCGATTCTTCCGCCTCAGCCTTCCAAGTAGCTGGAACTACAGGCATGTGCTACCACGCCTGGCTAATTTTGGATTTATTGTAGAAATAAGGTCTCACCAAGTTGCCCAGGCAGGTCTCCAACCTGTGGGCTCAGGCAATCCACTCACCTCGGCCTCCCAAAGTGCTGGGATTACAGGCTGAGCCACTGAGCCCGGCCTGTTTTTAAATTTTAATAAATGCCTTTAAATATTTAATAAATGCCTTTTAAAAGATTAAAGTTGAAGCCGGGCTCGGTGGCTCAGGCTGTAATTCCGCGCTTTGGGAGGCTGAAGTGAGTGGATTGCCTGATCCCGCGGGCTCGAGACCCGCCTGGGAAACTTGGCTTGGCGAGACCTCATCTCTACAATAAATCAAAAATTAGCCGGGCGTGGTAGCGTGCGCCTGTAGTTCCAGCTACTTGGAAGGCTGAGGTGGAAGGATCACTGAAGCCCAGTAGGTGGAGGCTGCAGTGTCCGGGAGTGGCCACTGCATTCCAGTCTGGGCGACAGAGTGAGATTCCAACTCAAAAAAAAACCAAAATAACAAAAACAATAAAAGATTAAAGTTGAGAAGTTCTCACCTGAGGTCTCATAAAAAAGTGACAGAACTGAGACTTAGATATACAGACTGCCCAATTTCACTCTACTCTGCTACATAATTTTTCTTTCTTTCTTTTTTTGAGTTGGAGTCTCATTCGGTCACCCAGGCTGGAGGGCAGTCGCACGCTCCCAGCCACCGCAGCCTCGATCTGCTGGACTCAGGCGATCCTTTTGCTTCAGCTTTCCAAGTTGCTGGAACTACAGGCCTGCGCCCCCATGTCCAGCTAATTTTTAAAAATTTATTGTAGAGATGAGGTCTCGCCAAATTGCCCAGGCTGGTCTCAAATCTCTGGGCTCAGGCAATCCTCTCACCTTGGCCTCCCAGAGTGCTGGGATTATAGGCATGAGCCACCGCACCCAGCATAATTTTTCTATACCTACAAAATGAAAATTTGCACCTGTAAACTTACCAAGAAGCCAGCTATCTTTGTGCATCCCGGCTTCAAAATGACTACTGAGAGAAGACTGCTGCAGCACAGCATAATCCTGTAGGCTGCCTGGCCAGTGTGTCTCCACAGTCATTAGGGCCCCTCTGATGTCACACACCATCAGGCAGTTTAAAGAATGTAGACCCTTGCGGTTCACATAGGACAGGTCTTCAGCATTTGGTGCCTTGATTGCCACATGGATACAGTCAACCACCCCCATCACCCCTGGCATCCCTGCCAACCCATAGAATTCATCCTTTAGAACCTGCATGGAGGCTTCATCAGCTGGAAAGTGAATAAACTGGGGTGCCCTTTCCACAAGTGCTTCAGTGACATTGGCAACACATCGACTCATAGAGGCCTGACTGATTCCAATAGCATCTCCCATCCGAGTCTGGAAGGAACCTGAAGTATAAAATCCCAGTGCTGCAAGGATCTGTGTTTCTGGGCTAATAGCCCTGGATCGCTGAGTAGGTCTAGAAAGACTCGCCCCTAGGAGCTCCACCAAGTAATAAATGAACTGTCGAGGAAACCCATACATAGACATCAAGTATTCATCAGTCACATCATCCAGTTTAAAACGGTCCAATGTCCGGTGACCTCGGCCATATAGCAAGAGATCACAGTCGAGTACTGTTATTGGTATAGCCATGGTAAATGTGAATGCTGTCCCTCCTCTCTGCTACATTTTCTGAATTCTTCCCAATGAAGTTGTTATTCTTTCAAGAAGGTATTTAAGAACGTATCAGAATTCAGCAGTTAACCATCTGGCATTTATAATCTTCTCTCTGCAGAAGTTAAAAGAAAAAACATTAGACACCTACCAAAGACTTTAAAGTGCCTCAAAGGCCACAACAGCTCCTTTTCTGCAAATTTCCCTTTTGTTGAGACAAAAGGTGTTGTATTTGTAACTTTGGGATCTTCTCCACTAACTCATGACTGTACGACAAGCTTGCTCTGGTCTGAAGGATAATGGGAATTCAATCTTGATGGTTCCTTTAATAGGTGGCATTCCAACTGAGAACAGCAAAAGATTAATGGAGGTGATGGTGTAATTATTTACAAGGTAAAAAGGTCTATTCCTAACTCCACAGACCACGAAGCGGGTGACATAAGTCATAAATATCCTGAGTAAGGATTAGTCACGGGTTTCATTATCCAGAGCCCTCTGGTTCCACCTGATAAGTACCGGACAGATGTGGGGGTGCTCAAACCAGTCTAACAAGAAAGGAGGGGGACAAAAAAAATAGTCCACGATCCCGTCTGGTGGGCGTACTCTGTGTACTGTAATGACAGGCTTTCCCCTCCGCCTCACACCTCCAAATCGTGAGGCTGAGGGCTAGGAAGTAGGGAAGATCAGACAGGTTCGAAGTAGGGAGCTAGAGGCTGGCAGAGCCACGTCTCGGAGGCGACTCCGCAACTTTTTAAAGGCGCCTTAAAAATGGATAGCGAAGTCTGACTGCGCCGGCCACTCAAAGTCAGCCAAGGCCCGCCACCCCCCCCT
>NW_007252349.1:160261-160787 GCF_000164805.1 Carlito syrichta | reverse complement strand
TTGGTTTTCCAGCACATGTAAAAGTTATGTTTACACAATAGTATAACCTATTAAGTGTACAATGGCATTATGCTTAAAAATATACATACTTTAATTTAAAAATAATTAACAATCATCTGAACGTACAGCAAACCCACCCAGCCGGGTCGGGCCCTCCTCGGGGACCGGCGGCCGCACAGAAGCCGCCACGGCGCGCAACAGCGGCACCGCCCCTCCGCGTCAGCGCCCGCCCCACGCCGCGTCCTCACTGCCCCCGCCGACGCGCCTTGAGGTTCGCCGGCGCACATTCCACACGCAGCCCAGCCGGTCTCGCTCTTCCAAAGACCCGCTTCTCTCCGCTTTTCTTTTCTCCCGAGGCAATTGAAAAAAATCAAAGAACACCCACAGGGAAGAAAATCAACTTTTATGGGGATGTTTAGGGTCTAAAACAATAACTAGGGCATCCAGTCTGTGGCGAAAGTGCGAATTAGTTTAGGCATCTTGATTTCCCCCGTGGCCCTCTACCTCCCCCCCGCACCCCCCCCGC
>NW_007252349.1:159707-160206 GCF_000164805.1 Carlito syrichta | reverse complement strand
GCTGCTGGGCTTAAGGCATTAGTGATCGCTCGACCGGTGCAGAAAGCCCTGAAGAGCGCTGCTCGACGTAAGTGCGACAGCTCGCGCGGTGCTGGAGTAAAACGCCCGGGGCCTGCGAGCCAGGAGCCTTCTGAAGCGTGAGGTGTCTGTCTGCAACCTGTGCTGTCACTGCAGCCCCGGCGCGCGGAACTCTCAGCCAGGAGGCGCAGCTGGCCGGCCCCGGGCCCCGGGCCCCGGCCTCCGTAATGAGAACCCGGAGCCACTCTCTTTGCCGCAGCTTCGCAGGTACTAACTTTGTGGGGGATACCCTCAGATTTATCAGCGCCCCCGGGCGGGAAGCTATGGATCTGCGGTCCATTGGGTGCTCCCTGTGGGTGCCGAAGCCGACTAGCCGAGGTTCAGTCCCCTGAGCTCCTGAATTCTCTTTGGGAAATCGGGTTGGTGCAGGCTCCACTGGTCCTTGATTGTTTCCAGTCTTTTTTTTTTTTTTTTTTTTTTT
>NW_007252349.1:157847-159507 GCF_000164805.1 Carlito syrichta | reverse complement strand
TCCACTCACCTCGGCCTCCCAAAGTGCTGGGATTACAGGCTGAGCCACCGAGCTCGGTCTTTTGTTTTTGTTTTTGTTTTTTAGTTAGAGTCTCACTCTGTCGCCTAGGCTGGAGGGCAGTGGCACATTCTGCCACCACCGCAGCCTCGACTTGCTAGGCGCAGGCGATCCTTCTACCTCAGCCTTCCAAGTAGCTGGGACTAGGCACGCCAACACGCCTGGCTAATTTTTTGATTTATTGTAGAGACAAGGTCTCGCCAAGTTGCCCAGGCTGGTCTCGAACCTGTGGCCTCAGGCAATCCTCTCATCTCAGCCTCCCAAAATGCTGGCATTATAGGTGTGAGCCACCATGGCTGGCTGTTTCGTTTCCAGTTTTTACAGAGATCCCCAGAGCTTTCCTCTGTAGTTTCTCAGCAATTTGGTTTAGGTCTGTAAGGCATTTTGGAGATAATTTGTAGGGCCATAACTCCCGGGTTGGGTGCCTATATGCGTGAGGCAAGTTTTCATTCAGTCAAGATTTGTTGAGTGCCAAATATGTACTCCGCGTGTAGGTGAGGGTGACTGTTGACTCGTGAAAAAAGGGACCCAAGGTTCATGACTGTCTTCTTACTGGCAGTGGAATGACCTGTGGAAACCTGCGATCCATTGTCATTAAATAAATCTCTGGGTAAGTGGCTAAGCGCTTTGTTGAACTCATCACTAACTCCTCTCAGTTTTCACTTTCCCAGTGAGTTCCCAATTTGTCTGGTTAATTCAGCATGGTATTTCACTTTAAGTATGTCTTCCTCTTCTGGGCACCCCACAGACAAAAAAAGAAAGAAAGAAAAAAGAGAATTAAAATACCCATTTTCTCGTTATACATTATATAAAACTCATTTCCTAAGGACAATGTGTAATAATAAGAAACCACAGATCTTTCCTTTACACTAAATTAACTTTGAGATTTTGTGTGTTGTATTATGAGTGTTAGTTCTTTTCATGTATGGATATTGTGACTCTAAATAAATTATAAGTTTTATTTGTTTTTTGGTTTTTGTGTTTTTTTTTGAGTTGGAGTCTCACTCTGTTGCCCAGGCTGGAGTGCAGTGGCATGCTCACGGCCACCCCAGCCTCGACCTGCTAGGCTCCGGTGCCCCTTCCGCCTCAGCCTTCCAAGTAGCTGGGACTACAGGTGCAGACTACCACGCCTGGCTAATTTTTTTCTTTATCGTAGAGATGAGGCCTCACCAAGTTTCCCGGACTGGTCTCAATTCCTCAGGCTCAGGCAATCCACTCGCCTTGGCCTCCCAAAGTGCTGGGATTACAGGCTGAGCCACCGCGCCCAGCCATAAGTTTTTTCTTTTGGTTTCAGCTCTCCATTTTTCAGTTCAGGGGAAGTCTTTAAAATTTTGTAAGTGAAAGCAGGCATGGTGGCTCAAGCCGTAATCCCAGCACTTTGGGAGCCCAAGATGAGAGGATTGCCTGAGGTCATGTGTTCAAGAACAGCCTGGGCAACTTGGTGAGACGTCTCTATAGTAAAAAAATTAAGTTGGGCTTGGTGGCTCAGCCTGTAATCCCAGCACTTTGGGAGGGTGAGGCGAGAGGATTGCCTGAGCCTGCAGGTTCGAGACCCGCCCAGGCAACTTGGCAAGACCTTGTCTCTACAATAAATCAAAAATTA
>NW_007252349.1:154950-157763 GCF_000164805.1 Carlito syrichta | reverse complement strand
TCCAAAAAAAAAAAAAAAATTAGCTGGGCGAGGTGGCACATGCTTGTGGTTCCAGTTACTTGGAAGACTGAGGCGGAAGGATTGCTGGAGCTCAGCCGATCAAGGCTGCGGTGGCCATGAGTGTGCTACTGCACCCAGTCTAAGCGACAGAATGAGACTCCGACTCAAAAAAATATTTTTTTGTAAATGAAATTTTGCTTATTTTGGGGGTGTCTCACTAAGTTGCCAGGCTAGTCCGCCATGTACTCCTGGGTTCTGGGCTTGGATTACTCTTGGCTTAGCCTCCTGAGTAGCTGGTACTTCTGCAGAGCAGAAGTGGTTTTTTTGTTGTTGTTTTTTTTGGTTTTTTTTTTGAGTTGGAGTCTCACTCTGTCGCCCAGACTGGAGTGCAGTGGCCACTCCCGGCCACCGCAGCCTCGACCTGCTGGGCTCCGGCCATCCTCCCGCCTCAGCCTCCCCAGTAGCCGGAATTACAGGCATGCGCTACCACGCCCGGCTGATTTTTTGATTTATTGTAGAGATGAGGTCTCGCTGCCCAGGCGGGTCTCGAACCCGCGGGCTCAGGCAATCCACTCACCTCAGCCTCCCAAAGGTGCAGGATTACAGGCTGAGCCACCGAGCCCGGCTGCCAAGAAGTTTTATAAATGTACATGGAGTGGAATCCTGACTCTTAATGTTCTTTTATTGTTGTTGTTGCAGAGATAGGTTCTTTCTGTGTCACCCAGAGTGGGGTACAGTGGTATGATCATAGCTCCTGCAGCCTCAAACTCCTGGGGTCAAGCAGTCCTCCCCAGTTAGTTGTGGATATATGTGCCCACCAGAATACCAGCCTACTTTTTTTTTTGAGTCAGAATCTCACTCTATTGCCCAGGCTGGAGTACAGTGGTTTGCTCACGGCCACCGCAGCCTCAACCTGCTGGGCTCAGGTGATCCTTCTGCCTTAGCCTTCCAAGTAGCTGGAACTTGAGGCATGCGCCACCATGCCTGGCTAATTTTTTGATTTATTATAGAGACGAGGTCTGCCAAGTTGCCAGGCTGTTCTTGAACTCTTGGGCTCAGGCAGTCCTCTTGCCCCCGCCTCCCAAAGTTCTGGGATTATAGGCGTGAGCCACCACTAAATTTTTTTTAGAAACACAGTCTCACTATGTTGCTCAGACCATTAAAATACTTTTAATATATAGTGGATGATGAAGAAGCGCTGAAGTCACATATGCTAACTTGTATTAAGATGCATGTAGTTGATTCATGCACTATTTTCTTTCTTCCTTTTTTTAGATTGAAAAATATAGTTTATTTAGAAAGTAAATTAGAGAGATAGAGAGTTTGCGATTCACCTCCCCAAGGAAGGGGAGGGTTCCAAAGCCTAGGAAAACATGGCCTGGTCATAGCTCAAAGAACACGTGGCTAGACCATAACTTAGCAAGGCAATGAATGGCCCATGCACTATTTTCAAATTGTACCCCATTGCGTACAAAGAAGGCCATGGCGACTCTTGAGATTTACATTTCATAAAAATGGAAAACCACTGGGTTTTCCATAACTGTACATACATCTAACAAATCATCGTGTTTCTCTTTTTTTTCAAAACCCATTATTAAAAGTGAAGAAAATATAGATACAAAAACAAAAAACAGAGTATCTGTATGTACTGTAGACCATTAGCTACTAAACACTACTAAACACTCCAAATTATATTGTTCTATTTAGGGGCTAAGAATCAGCTGAAAAAGTCAAGTCTGATCATATAAACATACTGGAATTTTACCATGTGGGAGTAAGGAAAGGAAACATCTTTGCTATTTTTCATTGTCCTTTCTTCCTCTACCCTTGTACCTGCATCAGCTTGTGACCTCCATGACTCAGTCAAGGATGCTCATAGCCTAAATGCAAAAGAAGCCTAAGGTAATTACTTTTGAGCTTCCAGAGACCCAAATTCTACTATGTAAGTGATTTTTCTTTTCTTTTTTTTTTGAGTCAGAGTCACACTCTAGCTGAAGTGCAGTGTCACGCTCATGGCCACTTTAGCTTCGACCTGCTGGCTGCTGGGCTCAGGTGATCCTTCCACCTCAGCCTTCCTTTTTACTTATTTATTTTATTGTAGAGATGAGGTCTTGCCAAGTTGCCCAGTCTCAAACCCCTGGGCTCAGACAATCCTCTCGCCTCAGCCTCCCAATGTTCTGAGATTATAGGCTTGAGCCACCTTACCAGGCCTCTTTCTAATATTTTCTTCTTTTTTTGAGTTGGAGTCTCACTCTGTCGCCCAGGCTGGAGTACAGTGGTACACTCACTGCTCTTGCAGCCTTGACCTGCTGGGCTTAGGTGATCCTTCTACCTCAGCCTTCCAAGTAGCTGGAACTCCAGACACACACCACCACGCCCAGTTAATTTTTGTGATTTATTGTAGATGTGAGGTCTCACCAAGTTGCTCAGGCTGGTCTCAAACCCTCAGGCTCAAGCAGTCCTCTTGTTTCAGCCTCTCAAAGTACTGAGATTACAGGCTAAGTCACCACGCCCGGCCCTCTTTCTAGTCTTTTTTTTTTTTTGAGTTGGAGTCTCATGCTGACAACCACTGCATCCTTGACCTACTGGACTCAGGCAATCCTTCTGCCTCAGTATTCCAAGTAACTGGAACTATAGGCACACACCACCATGCCCGGCTAATTTTTTTTGTTGTTTATTTTAGAGAAGAGGTCTCGCCAAGTTGCCCAGGCTGGTCTTGAACCGATGGGCTCTGGCAATCCTCTTACCTCAGCCTCCCAAAGTGCTGGGATTGTAGGTGTGAACCACTTGGTGGGCCCTTCTTTCTAACCTTT
>NW_007252349.1:154605-154930 GCF_000164805.1 Carlito syrichta | reverse complement strand
TTTTTTTTTTTTTTTTTTTTTTGAGTTGGAGTCTCACTATGTCACCCAGACTCGACCTGCTGGGCTCCGGCGATCCTTCCACCTCAGCCTTCCAAGTAGCAGGAACCACAGGCAAGCGCTACCATGCCCGGCTAATTTTTGATTTGTTGTAGAGATGAGGTCAAGTTGCCCAGGCGGGTCTCGAACCCGTGGGTTCAGGCAATCCACCCACCTCGGCCTCCCAAAGTGCTGGGATTACAGGCTGAGCCACGGAGCCCGAACCTTTCTAATCTTTTTTTTTTTTTTTTTTTTTTGAGTTGGAATCTCACTCTGGCGCTCAAACTGG
>NW_007252349.1:152859-154377 GCF_000164805.1 Carlito syrichta | reverse complement strand
GAGACCCGCCTGGGCAACTTGGCAAGACCTCATCTCTACAATAAATAAAAAAAAAAATTACTTGGAATACTGAGGCAGAAGGATTGCTTGAGTCTAGTAGGTCAAGGATGCAGTGGCCGTCAGCATGAGACTCCAACTGAAAATTAGCTGTGGTAGCACATGCCTGTAGCTCCAGCTACTTGGAAGGCTGAGGCGGAAGAATGGCTGGAGCCTAGCATGTCGAGGCTGCCACTGCAGCTCCCACACCAGGTTGGTGGCCACGGGAGAACTGCTTGCAGTGTGGGGAGAAACCCCGACACATCTGGTCACAGACGTGGTCTGTGTTGAGTGAGTGTGAGCACAGAGAGTAAGAGTGTAGCTCCTGGGAGCGGCCTCCGCACTCCAGTCTGGGTAACAGAGTGAGACTCCAACTGAAAAAAAAAAAAAAAAAAAAAAAGAGTATTTTTCCTGCCTATTAATTTTGTATTGCCCACAGCTATTAGGTCATTTGAAGAGAAATAACATAAGACATACTTATTGAGACTTTTTGAGATACAGATACTCTGTTTTTTTGTTTTTGTTTTGAGTCAGAGTCTCACTCTGTTACCCAAGCTTGAATGCAGTGGCATGCTCAAGGTCATCGCAGCCTCGACCTGCTGGACTCAGGCAGTCCTTCCGCCTCAGCCTTCTAAGTAGCTGGAACTACAGGTATGTGCCACCACACCCAGCTAAATTTTTTTGATTTATTATAGAGACAAGGTCTCGCCTTGTAGCCCAGGCTGGTCTTGAATTTGCAGGCTCAGGCAGTTTTCTTGCCTCTGCCTCCCGAAGTGTTGGGACTACAGGCGTGAGCCACCACACCTGGCTAATATAAAAATTGTAGACATAATTTTTTGGCTAGGATAGCGTTATTTTCTTTCAGGGAGAAATTACATTTGTTTCTGGCTGAAGCTAAAGGCACACCTTATCCCATACTTGTCAAAGCTCTCTGATGTTTAAAATTTTTCATAATGAAAACTTTTAGCTGAACTACCTCTGTAAAGAGATGTAAGAAAAAAAAGAGATGTAAGAAAAACCACGTTGCTCTTCTTACTCTCTGTGCTCACACTCACTCAACACAGACCACGTCTGTGACCAGATGTGTCGGGGTTTCTCCCCATACTGCAAGCAGTTCTCCCGTGGCCACCAACCTGGTGTCCTATAATTCAATTCAGTGCTGACACTACCTACCTGAGAGAGCATTAGATACTATAAATGAAGGGCTCAGTCCCACTAGACTTCCTCTATTTCAAATGTCAATAGCAAGTTGTTACTTATATGGCATTCCCTCCCACCATCTGCAGGAGATACATTCTAAGACCCGCAGTGAATGCCTGAAACTTCAGATAGTTCCAAACCCTATATATACTATGATTTTTTCCTTTATATATATACCTGTGATAGAATTTAATTTATAAATTAGGCACAGTGAGAGACTTTTTTTTTTTTTGAGTTGGAGTCTCACTCTGTTGCCCAGGCTGGAGTACAGTGGCATGCTCA
>NW_007252349.1:151913-152683 GCF_000164805.1 Carlito syrichta | reverse complement strand
GTGGCTCACACCTGTAATCTCAGCACTTTGGGAGGCTGAGGTGAGAGGATTGCCTGAGCCCACGGGTTCGATCCCAAACTGGGCAGCTTGAGGAGACCTTATCTCTACAATAAATGAAAAAATTAACAGGGCGTGGTGGCACATGCCTGTAGTTCCAGCTACTTGAAGGCTGAGACAGAAGGATCACCTGAGCCCAGCAGGCCGAGGCTGTAGTGGCTGTGAGCATGCCACTGTACTCTAACCCGGGCGACGCAGTGAGATTCCAACTCAAAAAAACAAAAAAAAGAGATTAGCAACAATATTAATAAAGTAGAACAAACAATTATCGCAACATACTGTAATAATCATGGAACTGTAGTCTGTCTCTCAACATATCTTATTGTAGCTGGGCTTGGTGGCTCAGCCTGTAATTCCAGTGCTTTGGGAGACCGAGGTGAGTGGATTGCCTGAGTTCGTGGGTTTGAGACCCGCCTGGGCAACTTGGCGAGACCTCATCTCTACAATAAATCAAAAATTGACCGGGTGTGGTAGCGTGCGCCTGTAGTTCCAGCTATTTGGAAGGCCGAGGCAGAAGGATCGCCGGAGCCCAGCAGGTTGGGGCTGCAGTGGCCAGGAGCAGCTACTGCACTCCAGTCTGGGTGACAGAGTGAGACTCCAACTCAAAAAAAAAAATCAATGAAACCAGAAGCTGGTTTTTTTTTTTTTTTTAATTTTTTATTTTAAAGATGTGGGCTACAATTCAGGGTTAGGTATACAAATGTTCATTATGC
>NW_007252349.1:131471-151704 GCF_000164805.1 Carlito syrichta | reverse complement strand
CCACTCACCTCAGCCTCCCAAAGGCGCAGGATTACAGGCTGAGCCACCGAGCCTGGCACTCACCTACTTTTGAACTACAGTTGACCACAGACAACTTAAGTTGTGGGTTACTCAAACATTGGAGAGCAGAACTGTGAATGATGGGGAATTCCTTTATTTCTGACCGATTGATTGTAAACCTGTTTTCCACAACCTCCTCCTTGGGCTCAGTAATTTGCTTGGACAGCTCACCTGAACCCAGGTGGTCAAGGCTGCTGTGAGTTGTGATCATGCCACTGTACTCCAGACCCTGACTTTTTTAAAAAGTGGGTTTTTTTGGTAAAACTCATTCTGGCCCTTCTTCCCCTTCTCAGAGGTCCCAGGGTGGGCTAAAAGTTCTAACCCTCTAATCACTTAGTTTTTCTGGGGACCAACAACATCCTGGCGCTATCTATAGGGGCCCCACCTTAAGTAATCTCATTAGGATAAACTCAAGTGTCATCAAATGGGGCTCCATATAAATAACAAAAGGCATTCCTGGCTAGGGCAAGGTACTTTAAGATGTGGCATGAGATGCCAAGGTGGGAGAAATGTTTGAGCTGGAGAACTAGAGGCCAGCCTGTGCAACATAGTGAGATCCTCTCTCTAAAACAAAAAAAAGATGTTACTAGTATTCAGGAGGTTCCAAGGGTTTTAAGAGCTCTCTGATAGGAACCAAGTGTTGGTAAGGATGTGGACAAATTGAAACCCTTGTGTTCTATTGGTGGAAACATAAAATGGTACAGCTGCTATAGGAAACAGTATGGTGATTCGTTAAAAAGTAAGCATAAAACACTGTATGATTCAGCAATTTTACTTCTGGGCTTATACCCAAAAGAATTGAAAGCAGGGTCTCATCTGGGCATGGTACCTAACACCTGTAAGCCCAACACTTTGGGAAGCCAAGGTGAGAAGATGACTTGAGTCTGGGAATTTTGAGTCCAGCCTGGGAAACATAGTGAGACCTCATCTCCAAAAAAACAAGAAAAAAAATTAGCCAGGTATGGTGGCACACACCTATAGTCCCAGCCACTCAGTAAACTGAGGTAGAAGGATCACCTGAACCCAGGAAGTGGAGATAGCAATGAGCTGTGATGGTGCCACTGCACTCCAGCCTGGGCAACAGAGTGAGACCTCCAACTCAAGAGAAAAAAAAAAGCAGAATCTTAAAAAGCTAGCTGTATACCTGTGTTCATAACAACAGTATTCACAACAGCTAAAACATGGAAGTAACGCAAGTGTTCATCGAGGAAAAAATGGACAAGTAAAACGTGGTACATACAATGGAGTAAAAGGAATGGAATTTCTGCAGTATGCTACAACATGAATGAACCTTAGAATGTTATGTTAAGTAAAATAAGCCAGTGGCAAGACAAATACTGTATGATTCCTCTTACATGAGGTATTTATAGTAGTCAAAATCATACACACAGTATTACAGAACTAAACTGAGGTCTGTTCAATCAGCACAGTATGTTAACTTTGTGGTTTGCTATAGTAGAAAGGCCGGCATTTTATTTGCAGGGTGCCAGGCAAGGGGGCCCAGACTGTGAAAGCTTAAATCCTGGCCACCTCGATGGCTTGCAGGGGTGTTTTTGTTTTATTTTGTTTTTGAATTGGAGTCTCACTTTGTCACCCAGACTGGAGTGCAGTGGTGCAATCATGGCTACCACAACCTTGACCTGCTGAGCTCAGAGGACCCTTCTGCATCAGTCTTCCAAGTAGATTGGACTATAGGTGTACACCACCACACTGGCTAATTTTTTTTTTTTTTTTTTAAGTTGGAGTGTCACTTTGTAGCCCAGCTGGAGTCCAGTGGCACACTCACAGCCACCGCAGCCTTGACCTGCTGGACTCAGGTGATTCTTCTACCTCAGCCTTCCAAGTAGTTGGAACTACAGGCACACGCTGCCAAAATTGGCTTGTAGAGATGAGGTCTTGGCAAGCTGGTCCCAGGCTGGTCCCTGTGGGCTCAGGCAATCCTCTCACCTTGGCCTCCTAAAGTGCTGGGATTATAGACCACTGTGTCTGGCCTATGAATGTATTTAATACCCCTGAACTGTTCAATTAAAAATGATTAAGATGATGAATTTTATATTATGTATGTTTTACCACAATAAAACAAATCGGAAAAAAAGCTAGTTTGAAGCCATACAGTTTGCCACTACATTTAGTCATTTTCTGAGAAAAAGAAAAAATATCTACTATTTTGTATATGTAAAAATCTTTTTTTTTTTAATTTGGAGTCTCACTCTGCCCCCCAGACTGGAGTGCAGTGGCCACTCCCGGCCACCGCAGCCTCAACCTGCTGGGCTCCGGTCATCCTTCCGCCTCAGCCTTCCGAGTAGCCAGAATTACAGGAGCGTGATACCACGCCCGGCTAATTTTTTGATTTATTGTAGAGATGAGGTCTCGCTGCCCAGGCGGGTCTCGAACCCACGGGCTCAGGCAATCCACTCACCTCAACCTCCCAAAGGCGCGGGATTACAGGCTGAGCCACCGAGCCCAGCTGTAAAAATCTTAAAAGATAGAGCAATAGCATATGTGCCTGGGTCATATATTATGGATTAAACATGATTGGAAAGCCGGGTGAGGTGGCTCACACCTATAATCCCAGCACTTTGGGAGACTGAAGTGAGAGAATTTTCTGAGCCCATGGGTTCGAGACCAGCATGGGCAACTTGGTGAGACCCCCCCATCTCTATAATAAATCAAAAAATTAGCTAGGCATGGTGGTGCATGCCTGTAGTTCCAGCTACTTGGAAGGCTGAGGTGGAAGGATCGCTTGAGCCCAGCGGGTCGAAGCTGCGGTGGCCTTGAGCGTGCCACTGCACTCCAGTCTGGGTTGACAGTGAGATTCCTACTCAAAAAAAAAAAAAATGATTTGAAGAACAGAGAGGGACTGTGAAAAGGGGAGAATTACTTGAAAAAGGAAAAGAAAAAAAACCCATACATAGTGTCTGTCATCTTTGCTCATTTTTTGTGTGTGTTGGAATCTCACCCTGTCACCCAGACTGAAGTGCAGTGGCACATTCCTGGCCACCGCAACCTCGACCTGCTGGGCTCCGGCGATCCTTCCATCTCAGCCTTCCAAGTAGCTGGAACTACAGGCACGCACTACCACGCCCAGCTAATTTTTGATGTAGAGATGAGGTCTTGCCAAGTTGCGTGGGTGGGTCTCGAACCCATGGACTCAGACAGTCCATTCACCTCGGCCTCCCAAAACACTGGAATTACAGGCTGAACCACCGAACCCAGCCCATTTTTTTCTAATAGAGACAGAATCTGTATATATTGCCCAGGCTATAGCTACTCACAGGTGTGATCATAGCATGCTGCAACCTCAAATTCATGGGCTTAAGCCATCTTTCTGCCTCAGTCTTCCGAATAGCTGGGGCTACAGGCACGTGCCACCACACCTGGCTGTCCTTATTTTATGTACTAATCTTAAATTTCAGCCCACTACTGAATGTTAAATGGTACAGCTGCTTTGGAAAACAGTTTGGCAGTTCCTCAAAAAGTTAAATGTTGAATTACCATATGACCCAGGAATTCCATTCTAATTATATACCCATGAGAATAGGAAACATATGTTAACATAAAAATGTGTACACAGATTTCTTAGCAATATTATTCCTACCATCCAAAAAGTAGAGACAGTGCAAATGATTGTCAGCTGGTGAATCAATAAACAAAATGTGGTATATCCATACAGAGGAATATTATTCAGCTAGGATTTCTTTTTTGGTTTAATGAAAATGTTCTAAGGTTAGATAGTGACAGTGGTTGTACCTCTTTGCAAATGTACTAAAACTGCTGAATTGAATACTTTAAAATGGCAATTTTTATGGCATGTGACTATCTCAGTTTTTAAGAAAAAGCGTGTGAAGTGATCATTTAAAAAATTCAACCTATTTCTCAACATCCTAGATAAGCCTTGCCTCTTCAGTTACAAAGCTAGGCTAGATCTTCTTCCAAATTACTTTCTGCTCCCAGAACTCCTCACTCTGGTTTTCCAAAACTTTCTTTACTTGCTGCCTTATAGTCAGGCCTTTATAATCCTGATTTTTTCTTTTTTTCTTTCTTTTTTTTTTGAGTCAGAGTCTCACCTGTCACCTAGGCTGGAGGGCAGTGACACACTCTTGGCCACCGCTGCCTCGACTTGCTAGGCTCTGGCGATCCTTCTGTGTCAGCCTTCATGCCCAGTTAATTTTTTGATTTATTTTTTAATTTTTTGATTTATTATAGAAATGAGGTCTCACCAAGTTGCCCAGCTGGTCTCATACCCGGGGACTCAGGCAATCCTCTCACCTCATCCTCCCAAAGTGCTGGTATTATAGGCGTGAGCCACCATACCTTGCCCAAGCCTGATTTTTTCATGCCCACACTGTGTCCTGATGATTTGGGCCATAGCATTGCTGTAGCTGCTTTAAGCTCTGTTCTCTTTTACAGGTTTCATAAGTCCAAAAATAAATAGGTTTCCTTTTACCTTGCTTACTCTCCTATCTCAGATGTGTAGTACCTTTCATATTAGCTTGTTATTTTGAGATCTTGGTATTTTATTTCCGCATAAAGACTGTAGTTTTAAATTATGAATTCAGGCCAGGTGCGATGGCTCACGCCTATAATTGCAGCACTTTGGGAGGCCGAGGTGAAAGGATTGCCTGAGCCCACAGGTTCAAGACCAACTTGGGCAACTTGGTGAGACCTCATCTCTATGATAAAAATCAAAAAATTAACTGGGCTTGGTGGCTAAACCTGTAATCCCACGCTTTGGGAGGCTGAGGTGAGTGGATTGCCTGAGCCTGCAGCTTCGAGACCCACCTGGGCAACTTGGCAAGACCTCATCTCTACAATAAATCAAAAATTAGCCGGGCGTGATAGCGCATGCCTGTAGTTCCAGCTACTTGGGAGGCTGAGGCAGAAGGATCGCCAGAGCCCACTAGGTCGAGGCTGCGGTGGCCGGGAGCGGCCACTGCACTCCAGTCTGGGTGGCAGAGTGAGACGCCAACTCAAAAAAAAAAAGGTATCAAAAAATCAGCCAGGCATGGTGGCGCATGCCTGTAGTTCCAGCTACCTGGAAGGCTGAGGTGGAAGGATCACCTGAGCCCAGCAGGTTGAGGCTCCGGTGGCTGTGAACCACATACCACTGCACTTCAGCCTGGGTGGTGAAATGAGACTCCAACTCCAAACAAACAAACAAACAAACAAAGCATTGCTGTAACTGTCTTAGGCTCTGTTCTCTTTTACAAGTTTCATAAGTCCAAAAATAAATAGGTTTCCTTTTACCTTGGCTACTCTCCTATCTCAGATGTGTAGTACCTTTCATATTAGCTTGTTATTTTGAGATCTTGGTATTTTATTTCCGCATAAAGTCTGTAGTTTTAAATTATGCATTCGGGCCAGGCGCGGTGGCTCATGCCTATAATCCGCAGCACTTTGGGAGACCTGTTTAGGCTAATTACTTGGCTTTTCATTTCCTTATCATACATGTAGGTTGTATAATTTTGGATTTCAGTATTTATGTACTGTACTGCTTATTCTTTTAATATTTTGAAAGCAACTTGTCCACCTCCCAACCTCATCATGGTAGATGGCTAACCTCTTTATTGCTTCTTCAGGCGTCTTCTTGTTTCTGTGACCAAGGAGCACTTGACTCTAGGACTTTATGTAGGATATGGGTGTTTTCTGCCCATAAGGTTGAAGTAACATTCCCCAACCCTACTTCTGTTCTAATGTGTTTGTTAGAAGAACCTAATCTTGACCCCCACAGGCCCCTGCTCCCTGGCATCAGTTTCCCCTTACATCTGTGGCTTTGACTTAACTCTTTTTTCGGGAACCTGGAATGTCTTAATCTTACTAATTCCGCTGTGTTAAAAGTATATATATTTTTTTGAGTTGAAGTTTCACTCTCACCCAGACTGGAGTGCAGTGGCACGCTCACGGCCACCACAACCTCGACCTACTGTGCTCAGGTGATCCTTCTGCCTCAGTCTTCCAAGTAGCTGGAACTACAGGCATGCGCCACCACATGTGGCTACTTTTTTGATTGATTGTAGAGACCAGGTCTTGCCATGTTGCCCAGGCTAGTCTCAAACCCTAAGGCTCAGTCAGTCCTCTTGCCTCTGCCTCCCAAAGTGCTGGGATTACAAGGGTGAGTCATTGTGCCCAGCATAATTATTATTTACACGTTTTTTCTTTCTTTCTTTTTTTTCTTGCTGAATCCTTGAGAGACGTTGCTTGTGTCTCCTAAGAGCAAGAGTGCTGACCAAAGAGTAACTGTATCAAATTCAGGAAATTTAACATTGATACAATACTGTTAACTTGCATACAGTTGGTGTTCAGTTCTTGCTAGTTGATTCAATACTGTCCTTTATAGCCGTGGTTCCCAACCTTTTTGGTATCAGGGTCCAGGTTTGTGGAAGACAATTTTTCCTTGGACATGGTAGAGGGGAGCATCAGGCAGTAGATTCTCATAAGGAGTTTGCAACCTAGATCTTTTTTTTTTTTTTTGAGTTGGGATCTCACTTCATCACCCAGGCTGAAGTGCAGTGGCACACTCACGGCCATCTCAGCATCAATCTCATGGGCTCCGGCAATCCTTCCACCCCAGCCTTCCAAGTAGCTAGAGCTACAGGTGCCCACTACCACGCCCAGCTATGTTTTTTATTTATTGTAGAGACGAGGTCTGGCCAAGTTGCCCGGGCTGTTCTCAAACCTGCAATCTCGGGCGATCCACTCACCTCGGCCTCCCAAAGTGCTGGGATTACAGGCTGAGCCACTGAGCCTGGCCTTTAATTAATTTATTTATTTATTTTGAGTCAGAGTCTCATTCTGTCACCCAGGCTGAAGGGCAGTGGCATGATCGCAGCTCACAGCAGCCTTAACCTCCTGGACTCAGACAATGCTATCTCCTACCTCGGCCTCCTGAGTAGCTGGGACTACAGGTGCTGCCACCATGCATGGCTACTTTTTAAAGTTGCTTTTGTAGAGATGAGGTCTCTCTAAGTTGCCTAGGCTTGATGTGGAACTCCTAGGCTCAAGCAGTCCTCCCACCTCGACCTCCCAAAGTGCTGGGATTATAGGCTTGAAGCATCGTACCTGTTCTATAGCAACTTTTTTAAAATCCAGGAACTGGCTGGGCATGGTGGCTCAAGCCTGTAATCCCAGCACTCTGGGAGGCTGAGGTGAGAGAATTGCCTGAGTCCATGGGCAACTTGGCAAGACCTCATCTCTACAATAAACAAAAAAATTAGCCAAGCATGGTAGCACATGCCTGTAGTTCTGGCTACTTGGAAGGCTGAGGCGGAAGGATCTCCTGAGCCCAATGGGTCAACCCTGGGGTGGCCGTGATGATGCCACTGCATTCCAGCCTGGGCAACGGAGTCAGACTCCAACTCAAAAAAAACCCCAAAACCAAAAAAAATCCAGCAACCAGCACATTTAGTTGTATACTTTATTCTCCTTTATTCTAAAATGGTTCTTCATCTTTTTTTTTTTTTGGTCTTTTGTAACTTTGACGTTTTTGAGAAGAGAACAAGCCTATTATTTTGTGAAATGTCCTGTCTTTCCATATGAGCTTGTCTGATTGCTTCCTCATGGTAAGATTCAGGTTATACGGTTTCAGCAGGAAAGCACATAAATGATACCATGTTAATGATACCTTCTTAACTACATTGCATCAGAAGGAATGCAATATCATTTTTTTCAATTTTTTGAGTCAGGGCCAAAGTAAAAGTTTCTCTTCATTCTCTGAAAAATCAACTCACAAAAGGCAGATTAATTGAAGAAAAAGGCATACAAATTTATTTAACATGAACATAGGTGAATCAGAGTAATTGCCCACCCTCCCAAGATGGCTCAGAAGCTTATATACCATCCTGACAAACAGGTCATGGGAACAGAGAGGAGAGGAATTCTGTTGACATTAGGGAGAATGAACGGATCAGGGGACACAGATTAATTTCCACATTATCTCGTGCAGGGGTGTGTTTAGGTGTGACTACATTCTTGGTCGTACGTGGAGGGGAAGAAAAAACAATCGCTCCTAGTGGGGGGGGGCGGGTGGTGGCTCATGTCTGTAATCCCATCACTTTGGGAAGCTGAGGCTAGAGGACTACCTGAGCCCAGGGGTTCTAGACCAACCTGGGCTACTTGGCAAGCCCTAGTCTCTGCAATTAAAAAAGAAAAAATTAGCTGGTCATGGTGGCATGTGCTTGTAGTCCCAGCTACTGGGAAGACTGAGGCAGAAGGATCGCCTTGAGCTCAGCAGGTTGAGGCTGCGGTGGCCGTGATCATGCCACTGCACTCCAGCCTGGGCAACAGAATGAGACTCCAACTCAAAAACAAAAACAGTTGTTCTTTTTGGTGGGTCTGGGTCTTAGGCAGATAAGGAAACTTCAGTTTTATCCTATGGTTTGGGAGAGACCAGAGAGACCTTGAGACTTCAGTGTAGCATGTCAAAGCTCCATATTTTGGAATATTGGTTTCTGAGCCCCTTTTTAATTAATAAGTAGTAATTTATGTTCCCACGGGTTGTGTAAATATCCCATTTGTAAAATAACTTGCCCCCAGCAGTTTTAGCATTGATTGATGATTTGCTTGAATCGGTTATTCCTATGATGGTTGCAGAATGGGTCATTTTCTAATTCTGCTATTTCTTCTGTATTTATCCATTGGCAATTTACTATAAAGTATTTTCTCCTCTTCATTTATTGCACTGCTATGTTTCACACTGAAGTGTTGGGG
Organism: Carlito syrichta; assembly: GCF_000164805.1. Classification (NCBI taxonomy): domain Eukaryota; kingdom Metazoa; phylum Chordata; class Mammalia; order Primates; family Tarsiidae; genus Carlito; species Carlito syrichta. The sequence continues at coordinate 142,938 of NW_007252349.1, read as the reverse complement.
GGGGAAAAGGTGAAAATCCTTGCTATTGAGAGCCTCCACTATTAGCTTAAGAACTAAATGTAAAATTGTAAAATTAATATAAATTTAATTCCAGTGTTCCCCAGACCTACATATTCTCACATGATAAACATGAGTTTAAAAGCATTTTAAGTCACACATCTAAGCATTTTACACCACACCTGTAAATCCCAGCACTCTGGGAGACTGAGTTGAGAGAATTACATGAGACCAGGATTTGAGATCAGTCTGGACAACATGGTGAGACCTAGTTTCTACAATAAATCAAAAATTAGCTGGGTATGCCTGTACTTAGAAGGCTGAACCGGAAGGATTGCCTGAGCCCAGCAGGGTGAGGCTGCAGTGGCTGTGAGCATGCCAACTGCACTCCAGCCTGGGTGACAGAGACAGACTCCAGCTCAAAAAAAAAAAAGAGAGAGATGGGGTCTCACTATGTTGCCCAGGCTAGTCTCCAACTCCTGGACTCAAGCAATCCTACTGCCTCAGCCTCCCAAAGTGCTGGGATTACAATCCTCAGTCACTGTGCCTGGCCTATAATGCCTATTTCTCCTCACGCAAAACTCTATAAACAGTAATCTCAAAACGATTACAGAGATAGTAGGGTGTTTTCTTGCAATTAAAAAAAAAAACTTCTTGCTGACAAATGCTTAGCACAAACATTGTTTTCAAGAGAGACAAGAATTTAAATAACACTTTGAACCCTTAAAATGCTTTTCTTTTATTTTCATTTTTAATATTTTTTTGAGTTGGAATCTCACTGTCACCCAGGCCAGAGTGCATTGGCACACTTATGGCCACTGAAGCCTCAACCTGCTGGGATAAGGCGATTCTTCTTCCTCAACTTTCCAACTAGCTGGAGCCACAGGCCTGTGCCAACATGCCCAGCTAATTTTTTGATTTGTTGTAGAAATGAGGTCTCACCAAGCTGCCCAGGCTGGTCTCGAAGTCCTGGGCTCAGACAGTCTTCTCACCTCAGCTTCCCAAAGTACTGGGATTATAGGTGTAAGCCTCTGTGCCTGGTGAGATCCCATCTTTTTTTTTGGTTTGAGTCTCTCTCTGTTGCCCAGGCTGGAGTGCTGTGGCACAGTCATGGCCACCCCCCAGCACTTCCAAGTAGCTGAAACTAAAGGCGTGTGCTACCATGCCCAGCTAATTTTGTGTTTATTGTAGAGATGAGGTCTTGCCAAGTTGCCCGGGCTGGTCTTGAACCCAGTCTCAGGCGATCTACTCTCCTCGGCCTCCCAAAGTGCTGGGATTACAGACTGAGCCACTGAACCTGGCCTGTTTTTTTTTTTTTTGAGAGACGGGGGTCTCACTAGGCATGGAGGCTCACACCTGTAATCCCAGCACTTTGGAGGCTGAGGTGAGAGGATTGCCTGAGCCACAGATTTGAGACCAGCCTGGGCAACTTGGCGAAGCCCCATCTCTACAATAAATCAAAAAATTAGCCAGGCTTGGAGGTGTGTGCCTGAAGTTCCAGCGACTTGTAAGGCTGAGGTGGAAGGATCCCCTGAACCCCAGCAGGTCAAGGCTGTGGTGGCCGGGAATGTGCCACTGCCCTCCAACCTGGGTGACCGAGTGAGACTCCTACTCAAAAAAAGAAAGAAAGAAAGAAAGAAATAGGCATTATACAAATTTGAAAGCAATATTGTTTTTTATGTGCCAGAAACTGTTACTCAAAACAATTGAATTTGTGGTTCATTTGTCGACTAAGTCAAGGAAATAATAATTGATTAATTGCTAACTATTACTATTAGATTGGTGCCATATATAAACCTGACAGACTGTTCTCTATACAGCAACCAAAGCATTCCTATTTAAAAATCTACCTGATAGGCCAGGCACAGTGACTCAAGCCTGTAATCCCAGCACCTTGGGAGACTGAGGCAAGAGGATTGCCTGAGCCCACACGTTTGAGACCAGCCTGGGCAACTTGGCAAGACCTTGTCTCTACAATAAATCAAAAAACTAGCTGGGCATGGTGGCATGTGCCTGTAATTTCAGCTACTTGGAAGGCTGAAGTGGAAAGATCACCTGGGCTCACCTGAGGCTGCGGTGGCTGTGAGCATGCCACTCCACTCCAGCCTGGGCGACAGAACAAGACTCTGACGCAAATACCATCAAATAAACGGATAAGGAATAAGACCTGGGCTGGGTGAGGTGGCTCCTGCCTGTAATCTCAGCACTTTTGGAGGCCCAGGTGGGAGGATTGCTTGAGCCCAGGAGTTCAAAACCAGCCTGGGCAACATAACAAGCTTGTCTACAAAAAAAAAAAATGTCAGGCTTGGTGGCACACACCTCCAGCTACTCAGGAGGCTGAGGTGAAGAATCACCCTGACTCAAAAAAAAAGAAAAAAAAGACTTGGATTACTGTGGTATTTGTAGAAATGAAAATGCAGCAATTTGGCCGGGCTCAGTGGCTCAGCCTGTGATCCCAGCACTTTGGGAGACCGAGGCAAGTGGATTGTCTGAGCCCACGGGTTCGAGACCAGCCCGAGCAACTTGGCGAGACCTCATCTCTATAATAAATAAAAAATTAGCCAGGTATGGTGGGGCACGCCTGTAGTTCCAGCTACTTGGAAGGCTGAGGCAGAAGAATCACCGGAGCCCAGCAGGTCGACACTGGGGTGGCTGTGAACGTGCCAGTGTACTCCAGCCTGGGCGATGGAGTGAGACTCCAACTCAAAAAAAAAGAAAAAAGAAAATGGGGCAAATTGAAAAGATTTCTCATAGCGAGAGGTGAAGGATTTAGTAACTGAACAGTAGCAAAGAACAGAAAAAAGAAAAGAGTTTAATTGTAGATCTCTTTAATATTTACCACATTTCCCTTTCTATTCTTTGGAGCACTCAAGAAAGGAACTTTACAGAGAGCAAAGCTTAAAGTAAACCTGGTATACATTTGCATTGTGAAAGGATGAACTGCTTGGTTGAAGAGGCCTAAGGGAACATCCAGCTCTGTTCCCTGGGAGGTAATTTTTTTCCCAGCAGAGACCTTCTTACCCTTTTTGGCCCACTAACTTGTTACATAATCCTTTTAGTGCTACCAGTTATACAAACTCAGTGGACTCGTTGTACCATTATAATGTTTGCAATGGTGAATGGTGGAAATACGGCTCCTCATGTTAGTGTGAAATAAGGACAGTATATTCCTGCAGCATGTTTCTCATCTCAGATCTATTGCTGTGTTGCTTGAGAGCCTTGAGCTGTTGAACCATTTAAAAGGTATTTTTATTTTTACTTTAACATTTGTTAGCATTCTTCGTTTTTGTTTTTGTTTTTGAGTTGGATTCTCACTCTGTCACCCAGGCTGGAGTGCAGTGGCACGCTCCCGGCTACCGCAGCCTCTACCTGTTGGGCTCAGGCGATCCTTCTACCTCAGCTTCAAGAGCTGGAACTGTAGGCATGCACCACCATGCCCGGCTTATTTTTTGATTTGTTTTAGAGACTAGGTCTTGCCAAGTTGCCCGGGCTGGTCTTCCAAAGTGCTGAGATTACAGGCTTAAGCCACCATGCCCGGCCTGTTAGCATTCTTTTTAAACAAAATTAGGAAGATCTGAGGGTGGGAGTATTTGTTTCAAATGCAGCAAAAATGCAAATGGTAAGTCATTTATGGTTGGGATCACTTTAGGCTATTGATCTGTTCTTTTTTTTTTTTTTTTTTTTTTTTTTGAGTTGGAGTCTCACTCTGTCGCCCAGACTTGAGTGCAGTGGCCGCTCCCCGCCACCACAGCCTCAACCTGCTGGGCTCCAGCAATCCTTCCGCCTCAGCCTTCCAAGTTGCCAGAATTACAGGCATGCGTTACCACACCCAGCTGATTTTTTGATTTACTGTAGAGATGAGGTCTCGCTGCCTAGGCGGGTCTCGAACCCGTGGGCTCAGGCAATCCACTCACCTCAGCCTCCCAAAGGCGCGGGATTACAGGCTGAGCCACCGAGGCCGGTTGATCTGTTCTTGATCACAGCAAACTGTCCTGTGCCTTCTTTTTCCAATGGTTATTTTTTCTCTCACATGTTTTATTTCACCTTCATTTGTTTCTTCCACTTCCCTATACATTTGCTCATATATTCTTTTTTTTTTCCTCAGATATTCTTATCCTAGGGTTAAAATACTTTTAACAAAACAACTGGAGCTCTTTCTCTGTAACTCCTCAGGAGTTGCTGAATCCATTTCTCACTACCATTCTGAGACCAAAGGTCACATAATGCCAACTTCAGTGTGGCCTTTTTCTCATTTTTTTTTTTTTCACTTCCCTTTACTTCTGGAGAATTTTGTCCTATTTGACTGCAGTTTTTATCTTTAAACTTTTATTTACCCTTGAATGAAAACTTCTCAGAAATCATTTTGTATCCTATTTCTCTGATTAGTTCTCAGTTCTCCCTGTATTTCTTTTTAGGTTCTTTTTTGTTGCTGTTGTTGATTTTTGAGTCGGAGTCTCTGTCTCACAGGCTGGAGTGTGGTGGCATGATCACCGCCACCACAGCCTCAATCTACTGGGCCAGGTGATCCTTCTGCCTCAGTCTTTCAAGTAGCTGGAACTACAGGCATGCACAACCACACCCAGTTAATTGTTTGATTTATTGTAGAGATGAGTTCTCACCAAGTTGCTCAGGCTGGTCTAGAACCCCTGGCTCAGGCAATCCTCTCGCCTCTGCCTCCCAAAGTGCTGGAATTATAGGTGTGAGCCACTGTGTCCAGCCCGTTTCTTTTATGTATTTATTTTTCTTGGATCTTTGTTATTTTCTTTTTTCTATTATCTGCCTTAGTGATTTCATCTGCTATAGTTTAACTGTTTCTTCTTTTGGAAGAAAGAAGAAACAGTTCTATCTTCAACCTTAACCATAACCCTAACTTTTACCATTATTCCAGACTTGGCATTTTCAAATCATTTCAGGCTTGTTCAGGGTGGTATAGCCAAAGACCAAACTTGGCATTTTTAGATTGATATTTTGTTTTTTCTGACTCAATTTATTTTCATTTTAATGTATTTATATATTTTGAATTGGAGTCTCACTCTGTCGGCCAGGCTGAAGTACAGTGGTACACTCATGGCCACCACAGCCTTGACCTGCTGGACTCAGGAGATCCTTCCACCTCAGTCTTCCAAATAGCTGGAACCACAGGCGTGCATCACTACATTCACCTAATGTTTTGATTTGTTGTAGAGATGAGGTCTCGCCATGTTGCCCAGGCTGGTCTCGAACCCATGGGCTCAGGTAATACTCTTGCCTCCACCTCCCAAAGTGCTGGAATTACAGGGGTGAGCCACTGCACCTGGACTCTGACTCAATTTATTAAATAAACTAACCTGATAGACTAAAAGTGAGGAACCTCCATCCTTAGGCCTCAACTCTGACCTTTTTTTTTACCTTGCTAAATTTCTAACTAAGGAAGTTGGGGAGATGGTTTTTTTCATTAACCCTATACAACATTTACTTTCCAATCTGTCTCTAACATAGCATCATATAACAGAGAAAGAAGGAAAATCAAAGTATTTATGACCCTGTAAAGCTGTCTCTTGGGGATTCCTGGACTCTGGGCACCTTTTATAAGACACTTACTTGTTCTCTCTGAAGTCTGCCACTACCTAGGATGCTTCATCTACATTGACCTGTCATTCCTCAAGCCGCCCATTTCCTTTACTGCTTTCTACATTTCTTTAATTTTTTGATTTATTGTAGAAATGAAGTCTTGCTGGGTTGCCCAGGCTGGTCTCAAACCCCTGGGCTCAGGCAATCTTCTTGCCTCAGCCTCCCAAAGTGCTAGGATTACAGGCGTTAGCCACTGCACAGGGCGAGTTACTTAGAGTTTGGAGTGCCACTCTGTCACCCAGGCTGGAGTGCAGTGGCACACTCACAACCACTGCAGCCTCTACCTCCTGGGCTTGGGCCATCCTTCTACCTCAGCCTTCGAAGTAGCTGGAACTACAGGTGCATACTGCTCCGCCTGACTAATTTTTGTATTGCCCATTGCTGGTCTCAAACCCTGAGCTCAGGCAATCCTTTTGCTTTCACCTCCTAAAGTGCTAGGATTATAGGCATGAGCCACTGTACACGACCCTATATGATTTAATTGATATAGAATTCTATAAAATGCAGATAAGGATTAGTGTTTACTTAAGGATGACCTGTATTAAGGAGTGGCTACAGGGAGGTGTGAGGAAGCTTTTTTTTTTTCTTTTTGAGTTGGAGTCTCACTCTGTCTCCAGACTGGAGTGCAGTGGCTGCTTCCGGCCACCGCAGCCTCGACCTGCTGGGCTCCAGCAATCCTTCCGCCTCAGCCTTCCGCATAGCTGGAACTACAGGCGTGCGCTACCATGCCCAGCTAATTTTGATTTATTGTAGAGATGAGGTCTCGCCAAGTTGCCCAGGTGGGTCTCGAACCCGCAAGCTCAGGCAATCCACTCACCTCAGCCTCCCAAAAGCGCGGAATTACAGGCGGAGCCACCGAGCCCCGCTTGTGAGGAAGCTTTGAGGGAATGATGGCACTCGCATTTGTTTGTGGTGATGGTTTTATAGTACATACACATATGTCAAATCTTACCAGATTGTACACTTTTGGTATGTTTATTGACAGTTTATAACCCAATAAAGCTATTTTAAATGTAGAAATAAGCAAAGAGCACCCAAATGAGAAGAACAAAGGCTATTGAGAACAAGAGAGTCACTACCATCACTTATGTTCGGCCGAAACTCAAAGGCACAGAGAGGAGTGGACAAGCTCTAGAGTGAAAAGGCTTCAGGTATGCCCTGATGATTGGAGGCTGTAGGTATGGGGCAGCTGTAGGCAGGCTCACTGGAATCAGGGCATCCTCTGTGCTTGATTAGAGGGTGTATATTTGGCTTTATCCTGTTAGTCCTAAGTTGGAAGTGGGGACAGACCTTAGGGTATTAGTCAAATCCTGGGTGTTTTGGGCCAGTGGTGTTTGTTTTGTTTGTTTGAGATAGGGTCTCTCTCTGTCATCCAGGTTGGAGTGCAGTAGCAGTTTCACGACTCACTGCTGCCTTGACCTTCTGGGTTCAAGTGATCCACCTCAGTCTCTTAAGTAGCTGGTACAACAAGAATGTGCCACCATGTTTGGCTAATTTTTTTCCTTTTTTTTTTTTGAGTTGAAGTCTCACTCTGTCACCTAGACTGGAGTGCAGTGGCACGCTCCTGGCCACCACAGCCTCGACCTGCTGGGCTCCGGCTATCCTTCCGCCTCAGCCTTCCAAGTAGCTGGAACTACAGGCGTGTGCTACCATGCCCGGCTAATTTTTTTGATTTATTGTAGAGATGGGGTCTTGCCAAGTTGCCCAGGCGGGTCTCGAACCCACGGGCTCAGGCAATCCACTCACCTCAGCCTCCCAAAGCGCGGGATTACAGACTGAGCCACCGAGCCCGGCTATTTTTTTTCCTTTATAACATTGACTGATTGATTGATTGATTGATTGATTTAGATGAAATCTCAGTATGTTGCCCAGACTGCTTTCAAACTCCTGGGCTCAAGCGATCCTCCTGCCTTAGACCTTAGACTCCCAAAATGCTGGGATTACAGATGTGAGCCACCACTCCTGGACTGTTTTGTTTTTGTTTTTTATTTATGATTGATATATAATAATTGTTTGTTTGTTCTGAGTTGGAGTCTCACTCTGATACCCAGGCTGGAGTGCAAAGGCATGCTCACAGTCACCGCAGCCTTGATCTTCTGGGCTCAGGTGATCCTCCCGCCTCTACATTCCAAAGTGCTGAGATTACAGGCGCGAGCCACTGTCTGGCTTGTTTGTGTTTAAGGGGTACAAGTGATGTTTTGATACATGTGTAAATTGTGTAATAATCAAATCAGGGTAATTAGTATAGCCATCACCTTAATCATTTATTATTTCTTTGTGATGAGAACATTTAAAAAAACCTCTTTTAGCTATTTAAAGTACATAATACATTGTTAACTCTGATCACCCTATTATTCAGTAGAACACCAGAACTTATTCCTCCTGTCTAACTGTGGCTTTGTACCTGTCAATCAGTCTCTCACCATCAATCTGGCCCCTGTTTCCCCATCCTCTGGTACTGTTCTACAAGAACATACTGCTTCAATGAAAACAACATTTTTTTTGGCCGGGCTCGGTGGCTCAGCCTGTAAATCCTGCGCCTTTGGGAGGCTGAGGTGAGTGGATTGCCCGAGCCCGAGGGTTCGATACCCGCCTAGGCAACTTGGCGAGACCTCATCTCTTCAATAAATCAAAAAAATTAGCCGGGCGTGGTAGCGCACGCCTGTAGTTCCAGCTACTTGGAAGGCTGAGGCGGAAGGATCGCCGGAGCCCAGCAGGTCGAGGCTGCGGTGGCCGGGAGCGGCCACTGCACTCCAGTCTGGGCGACAGAGTGAGACTCCAACTCAAAAAAAAAAAAAAGAAAACAACATTTTAAGGCCAGGCGCAGCGGCTCACACCTATAACCCCAGTACTTTGGGAGCCCGAGGTGATAGGATTACCTGAGACCAACCTGGGCAACTTGTAGAGACATCATCCCTACAATACATTAAAAAAAATTAGCCAGGCATGGTGGCATGCCCCTGTACTTCCAACTTCTTGGAAGGCTGAGGCTGAAGGATCACCTGAGCTCAGCAGGTCGAGGCTGCTATGGCCGTGAGCGTGCCACTACTCTGCAGCCTGGGCGACAGAGTGAGACTCTGACTCAAAAGAAAAAAAAGCAACATTTTAGATTCCATATATGAGTGATATCATGCAGTATCTGTCTTTCTGTGCCTGACTTATTTCACTTAACATAATGTCCACCAAATTCATCCATGTTACTGCAAAAGACAGGATTTTCTTCTTTTTTTTTTTTTCTTGAGTCAGTCTTACTCTGTTGCCCAGACTGGAGTGCAGTGACCGCTCCCGGCCACTACAGCCTCAACCTGCTGGGCTCCGGCGATCCTTCCGCCTCAGCCTTCCAAGTAGCTGGAACTACAGGGGCGTGCTACCACACCTAGCTAATTTTTTTGATTTATTGTAGAGATGAGGTCTCGCCAAGTTGCCCAGGCGGGTCTCGAACCCGCGGACTCAGGCAATCCACTCACCTCAGCCTCCCAAAGGGACTTTATTCTTTTAAATGACTGAGTAGTATCCCATTGTATATATATTCCGCATTTTCTTTATCTATTCATTGATTGATGAACATTTAGGTTAATTCTATACCTAGGCTATTGTGAATTGGGTCAGTTGTTATAGTGGTGATTGGGCTGGTTGCTCCAAGATTTGTGACAGAGTTCTATTTTTGTTTGTTTTGTTTTGAGTCAGAGTCTTACTCTGTCACCCAGGCTGGAGTACAGTGACATGCTCACAGCCACCACAGCCTTGACCTGCTGGGCTCAGGCAATCCTTCCGCCTCAGCCTTCCAAGTAACTGTAACTACAGGTGGGTGCCAAATTGTTAAAATGAACCAAAGGCTTGAACTAGTACTTCAAAAAAGAAGACATCAAATAGTATTGAGCATATAAAAAGGTGCTAACAGGAAAATGCAGTCATCTGGAAAATGCAGATTAGATGATACTACTGCATCTTTACCAAAATGGCTAAAATTAAAGAATACACATTATCTGACCAGGCGTGGTGGCTCAAGCCTATAATCCCAGTACTTTGGGAGGCTGAGGCGAGAGGACTGCCTTAGACCAGGAGTTCAGGCTCAGCCTGGGCAACTTGGTGAGATCTTGTCTCTACAATAAATCAAAAATTAGCTGGACTTGGTGGCACATGCCTGTTACCCCAGCTTCTTGGGAGGCTGAAGTGCAAGGATCGCCTGAGTCCAGCAGGTTGAGGTTGTGGTGGTCATGAGTGTGCCACTGGACTCCAGGCTGGGCAACAGAGTGAGACTCCAATTCAAAAAAAAAAAAAGAATCTTCGCCTACATGTGCTTGCCATTCTTATGGAATCAGTTTTTGTTTTTATTAATGAGATACTGAATGTACTAACAGACTGGACTATATATTACAAAAATAGAACTCTAGCCGGGTGCAGTGGCTCACGCCTATAATCCCATCACTTTGGGAGGAGGAGGCAAGAGGATTGCCTGAGCCCAGGGTTTCAAGATCAACCTGGGCAACTTGGTGAGAACTCATCTCTACAATCCCAGCACTTTGGGAGGCGGAGGCAAGAGGATTGCTTGAACCCAGAGGTTTGAGACCAGCCTGGGCAATTTGGCAAGATCTAGTCTTTACAATAAAAAAAAATATATTGCCCGGGTGTGGTGGTGGGCACCTGTAGTTCCAGCTACTTGAATGCAGAAGGATCACCTGAGCCCAACAGGTTGAGGCTGCGATGGCTGTGATCATGCCACTGCACTCCAGCAAGGGCAACAGAGTGAGACTCCAACTCAGAGGGGCTGGGGAGAAGAGGGAATATGATAGCTAAGTCCAGTAAGGGTGGCTCACGCCTTTAATCCCAGCACTTTGGGAGGCAGAAGGGAGAGAATTGCCTGAGCCCAGAGGTTCCAGACCAGCCTGGGCAACTTGGCGGGACCTTGCCTCTACAATAAATCAGAAAAGTAGCTGGGTGTGGTGGTACGTGCTTGTACCTCCAGCTACTTGGAAGGTGGAGAGGGAAGGATTGCCTGAGCCTAGCAGGTGGTCTGCGATGGCCGGTGATGCACTCTAGCCTGGATGACACAGTGAGACTCTGACTCAAAAAAGAAAAGAGAGAATATTGTACCTAAAAACAGGAAACAACCCAAGTATTTACCAACAGTAGTTTATTTTTATTTTTAAAATTTTGGGGACCAGGCACGGTGGCTCACACCTATAATCCCAGCACTTTGGGAGACCAAGGTAAGAGGATTGGCTGAGCCCACAGATTCGAGACCAGCCTGAGCAACTTGGTGAGACCTCATCTCTACAAGAAATCAAAAAAATTAGCCAAGCGTGGTAGTGCATGCCTATAGTTCCAGCTACTTGGAAGGCCAAGGTGGAGTGATCACCTGAGCCCAGCAGGTCGAGGCTGCAGTAGCTGTGAGCTTGCCACTGCACTACAGCCTGGGCGACAGAGTGAGAATCCAACTCAAAAATAAGAAAAAGAAAGATTTTGGTATATTCATGTAATGGAGTACTACAAAGCAATGTAAAAGAATAAACTGCTACATGCAGAAATATAGATGAATCTTACAGACATGATGTTGAATATAAGCCACACATAATATTAACAAAAGAGTTAATATTATGTTATTACATTCATGAGAAATTCAAAACAGACCATACTAATCTATAGTGATAGAAGTCAGAGTGATGGTTGCCATTTCGTGGGTTTATTGACTGAGGGAGGTACAATTGAGCTTTCTGGAATATAGGATATGTTCTTTTTTTTTTGAGTTGGAGTCTCACTCTGTCACCCAGACTGGAGTGCAGTGGCCGCTTCTGGCCACCGCAGCCTCTACCTGCTGGGCTCTGGTGATCCTTCCGCCTCAGCCTTCCAAGTAGCTGGA